>NW_026775618.1:25000-27500 GCF_030987335.1 Cornus florida | reverse complement strand
TTTTCTTTCCCATATACCAGAGAAAGAACATGAAGACCGAGGCAACCAACAAAAAATAATTTTTTTTTTCTCTTTCCCGGAATTTTTTTTTTTTTTTTTCGAAATAGCCGAGAAAGAATATGAAGACCGAGGCATCCAACAAAAAAATTTTTTTTTTTTTTTTTCCTAATCTACCCAAGCAAAACAAATAGAAGACCGAGGCATCCAAAAAAATTTTTTTTTTTTTTTTTTTTTTCGAAAAATTTTTTTTCACAAAAACTTTTTTTTTTTTTTTTCCCCAAAAAATTTTTTTTTTCGTTCCAAGCTAACCAAGACATCTACTATTCACTAGTAGAGCAATCGAGACTGCAAAGCAAGCAATGGCCTTACTTGCAGCTCTTGGTGCTGAGAACTCCCCCCCCCCTATAGTAGTCTTAAGTAAAACCACAGCTCTGACAGGAGTAGATATTGCATGCGAGCGAGGAGTCGTAATGGGCAAAATTGACTCGGGGGACCTCCAAATCGAATTCCGTTTCGAGCAAAACACTTCTTAGGCTTCAAGGAAGCTCCCATAAAATTTCCAAACCCAAACTCCAAACTTCATTTTTTAGCCTACAATGCCCACGTGCACGCCGGTGTGCACGCAGGGGTGCTTGAGCATGCGGGAGAGGAGCCATAATGGGCAACATTGACTCGGGGGACCTCCAAATCGAAATCCGTCTCGAGCAAAACACTTCTTAAGCTTCTAGGAAGCTCCCATAAAACTTCCAAACCCAAACTCCAAACTTTATTTTTTAGCATACAATGCCCACGTGCACGCCGGGGTGCTTGAGCGTGCGGGCGAGGAGCCATAATGGGCAACATTGACTCGGGGGACCTCCAAATCGAAATCCGTCTCGAGCAAAACACTTCTTAAGCTTCAAGGAAGCTCCCATAAAACTTCCAAACCCAAACTCCAAACTTTATTTTTTAGCATACAATGCCCACGTGCACGCAGGGGTGCTTGAGCATGCGGGAGAGGAGCCATAATGGGCAACATTGACTCGGGGGACCTCCAAATCGAAATCCGTCTCGAGCAAAACACTTCTTAAGCTTCTAGGAAGCTCCCATAAAATTTTCAAACCCAAACTCCAAACTTCATTTTTTAGCATACGATGCCCACGTGCACGCCGGGGTGCACGAGCGTGCGGGCGAGGAGTCGTAATGGGCAAAATTAACTCGGGGGACCTCCAAATCGAAATCCGTCTCGAGCAAAGCATTTCTTAGGCTTCTAGGAAGTTCCCGTAAAATTTTCAAACCCAAACTCCAAACTTCATTTTTTAGCACACAATGCCCACGTGCACGCGGGGGTGCTTAAGCGTGCGGGCGAGGAGTCATAATGGGCAAAATTAACTCGGGGGACCTCCAAATCGAAATCCGTCTCGAGCAAAGCACTTCTTAGGCTTCTAGGAAGCTCCCATAAAATTTCCAAACCCAAACTCCAAACTTCATTTTTTAGCATACGATGCCCCCGTGCACGCGGGGGTGCTTGAGCGTGCGGGGGAGGAGTCATAATGGGCAAAACTAACTCGGGGGATCTCCAAATCAAAATCCGTCTCGAGCAAAGCAGTTCTTAGGCTTCTAGGAAGCTCCCATAAAATTTCCGAACCCAAACTCCAAACTTCATTTTTTAGCATACTATGCCCACGTGCACGCCGGGGTGCACGAGCGTGCGGGCGAGGAGTCGTAATGGGCAAAATTAACTCGGGGGACCTCCAAATCGAAATCCGTCTCGAGCAAAGCATTTCTTAGGCTTCTAGGAAGTTCCCGTAAAATTTTCAAACCCAAACTCCAAACTTCATTTTTTAGCATACGATGCCCACGTGCGCGCCGGTGTGCACGTCGGGGTGCACGAGCGTGCGGGCGAGGAGCCGTAATTGGCAAAATTAACACGGCGGACCTCCAAATCGAAATCCGTCTCGAGCAAAGCATTTCTTAGGCTTCTAGGAAGTTCCCGTAAAATTTTCAAACCCAAACTCCAAACTTCATTTTTTAGCATACGATGCCCACGTGCACGCCGGTGTGCACGAGCATGCGGGCGAGGAGTCATAAAGGGCAAACTTAACTCGGGGGACCTCCAAATCGAAATCCGTCTCGAGCAAAGCATTTCTTAGGCTTCTAGGAAGCTCCCATAAAATTTTCAAACCCAAACTCCAAACTTCATTTTTTAGCACACAATGCCCACGTGCACGCGGGGGTGCTTAAGCGTGCGGGCGAGGAGTCATAATGGGCAAAATTAACTCGGGGGACCTCCAAATCGAAATCCGTCTCGAGCAAAGCACTTCTTAGGCTTCTAGGAAGCTCCCATAAAATTTTCAAACCCAAACTCCAAACTTCATTTTTTAGCCAACGATGCCCACGTGCACGCCGGGGTGCACGAGCGTGCGGGCGAGGAGTCATAATGGGCAAAATTAACTCGGGGGACCTCCAAATCGAAATCCGTCTCGAGCAAAGCATTTCTTAGTCTTCTAGGAAGCTCCCA
>NW_026775617.1:25112-69453 GCF_030987335.1 Cornus florida | reverse complement strand
CTCAAATGTATTATTAAAATCCAGAAAATTTGGAATAACAGTTGTCGTATAAAATATAGAAAATCAAATCCTGAATCGAAATACAGGTCCGCAAGTGTACTCATCCAAATTATAAGTATACATCAGAACTGAAATCTTAGTTACATACAAAAGGTATGTGCATGAATCTAAATGATGCCATACAAAAGGTATGGGCATGAATCTAAATGATGCGTTTAATAACAAAATAGAAAGCCAAAGATCATTTATGAGCTATAAGAAGAGAAACTTTTAGTTATATATATATATTATAGACTAAAGTAGTGATTTAGCAAAAAATTTAGAGAGCATAAATAGACAGATCAACAAACACAAAGTTAATACATAATAATTTAGAGAGAAGAAACGGTAAAAGCAGAATATGGAGAAAAATAACAAAAAGGCAACAAAATTAAAGTTCAAATTTTGAGGTATGAATAATAAATCTGGAAAAAAAAAATTAGAAAAATTATAGACATGTAACAGTATTGGAAAAGTAGTAGTTTGTCCATCAGGAAGACTGAGATTTGGCATTAACCAGACTCAAATAGGTGATTTAGTGAATACCTAGTTGTTGGCAGAAGAGAGAGAGAGTCTGAGAGACTTTGGAACATTAAGAAGTTGACATTTTTAAGAAGCTTTGTGCTACTAATGGTGGTATTGGATTCCTGCTTGGCAGTGAAATTGGGATGGACTCTTCCATCTTTCCATGGAAAATTGTCACTCACTTATTGCTTGACATGTGGCAAAACCTGATTGGTCTCCTCCATCTCCTCTTTGTCAATATTTACCATATATTTTTCATTTTTATTTGAATTCAGATTCTATACTGTTCAATTAAATTGTGGAAACTCGTGTGGGGTGTTACTGGATTATAAAACCTTTAGCTTAGTTACCTTCGGTCAAGAATTTGGGGGTGGCATTCAGGTTATAAATAATAGGGTTACAAATTTCAAAGGAGTATTGAGATTTCATTTTGCATACCTATTTAACACAACGGTGAATGTCATTGGTGTGTGTGTACACATATATATATATATATAAACAAATTTGGGTTACAAAATATTTTATATGAAGTATATTTTCGACATTTCATATAACAAAAGAATTTATGATGCGGAGTAAAAAACTTACCTCATACCTCTAGTTCCAGAGTTTAATATGGAACAAGATTATTATGAATATTATGAAGAAGAGACCCTACTGTGGCAGTATCGGGAAAATATTGGGTCGGATTGGTACCGGCAAATCCGATACATGAGGAGCGCAACAGAATCGGCCGATACTTGGGCCACCGGTATCTGAACCGGCAACAGGCGTTGGTTTGTGGATCAAAAGAGAGAAAAAAAAAATAAAAGAATGAAATCTGGATTTGATCACGTCGGTAAATATGTTTGATTACCTTCTTCCCCGGCAGCACAAGGGTAGAGGGAGGCTGTTGGAGCAATCGTTTGCTTCTTCGCGGCAACTTCTCGGATTGTTCGATCAATCGCTTGCTTCTTCGCGGCAACATATTGGTTGATAGAAAGAGAAACACCAGTGTCTTCAATGGGATTTCTAAGAGACCTTTTGAATCCAAACACAGACGCCACAGACTTCTTGGCCAACTAAATTTACTGCTTAGCACCGGATCTTTTTCTCTTTCCTTTTAAATATACGAACTGCTGCCCTTAGTTATAAAGTACAGTCTCTAATTTTATTTAATTTTTTTAAAATCACGGGGTACAGTTGTGTTTGTCATTATCACTCTTTTTCTTTTCCCGGAGTAATATAGTACGTCATAAATTTTTTCTCTAATTTTGATAATAATATTATGATTGTTAATAAAATAAATTAAGCTTTATAACTCTTTAGCAGTTAACTAATTGTGTTAAATGAATTTCAAATTTTTAATAAAATTCACTAATTTGAGTTTACTTATTCATTAACTTTGTAAAAATATAATTAAAAGACAATTTGTCTAAAATTTATAAATAAATTATTACTTTTATTAGATAATATTAAAAAAATCAATAAAAAACACTAAAAATTCATTTATGTCAAATTATGTCACAGAAAGTAGTGTATATATTGGTGCATTTTGGTGTGTAAGTTTAAAAAAAAAAAATATGACCGCAATTTCTGTCCATTACATTGCGTTTCCCACAGTTAGTGCAGCTGCAAACCTTGATTTATGTGTAATTGCTTTTAAAATTAATTAAATAAATAAATAATAAAAATTACTCATTTTCCTTAATAATAAAGAAAATAACAAATACTCCCTCGTTATGAGTCTTGGTACCCAAACAGATAGACTAACTTGCAAGGTGAGGCGGACCCACCATGGTCTCAGTTTGTGCACTCACTCACTTGCCTTCTAATAAAGAAGAAGAGGAGGGATCATCGAAGAAACAGAGGGCAATTCTGAAAAATAATTAATCCTACAAAGAGCAATTATGTAATAAGTAGAGCAATTATGTAATAAGTTCATAAAAGATTATTATCTGATTATAAATTGAAAAAAAAGCAAAGCAAAACATGTGATAACTCTGTCCATTAAAGGGTCGGTCACTTAGACTCTCCATTTTTATTGATAATAAAAAAATAAAAAGTTTTCAAGAAAAATAAATAGCGTCTATCGGTCAGCGACATCACATAGTAAATATTTTTGGATATGTATTCCTTCTCCTCCATAATTAGATTACACGAACTCATTAAAGTGACTTTGGTTCTTTAAATTTCTTATTCAAAGGATTCATAACAATTGATTTTGCTCACTGCCTATTCATTTGTTGACAATCCACTGTACAAAGGTTATACCATCATTTAGTATGAAAAAATTTGCACAAAACATTACTCTTTTGGTCAACAATTAAATGTTTTATTTTTTATTTTTTATTGTCTCGAAATAAATAAACATCCCATTTGAAAAGATTTAACCTTCTTACCAAACTATCACATCATGTGGACCTACTATGAACATATTTGATAATTCATTCACTATTAATATAATAAAAAATCATTAAAACTCATCTGCTTATAAAATTTGATTTTTGAAAATATATATATATATATTTAATTTGAGATGAAAAGAGTATATACAATCAATCACATATATGTCACAAAATGTGAATCATTAATGAAGCATAAATGATGTCATAATGGCAATTACTCTCTCACAAAGGTATGCTTGTCACTTTCAAGCATGATCCAAAATTCTAAAACTAATGGGAATGAAATAAATTTTCACGCATTAAGGCAGCATTTTAGTCATGAAAAGGAATTTCTTGTACTTATTTGTAAAATGGGAAATAAATGCAAAATAAAAGTAATATTGTCTATTAAATTATGTTTATAATGCAATTTAAACAATTATTAAGTTTTGCCCTTGGATATTAGTGATAATGTCTATTAAATTATGTTAATAATGTAATTTAGCATTATTTAATACCAACCAATAATGTTGCCCTTGACATTAGTGAGGGCAAAGTCCATATATATATATATATATATATATATATTTTTTTTTTTTTATGTGTGTCTATCGGTCTTGGATCCTCTAAGTTAAATCTTCTCTAAGTTATCATAAGTTGAATTTTCTGCATATTGACAAGTTGAATTCTCTGCATAATGACACGTGACATTTAAAATCCATCTGCTTGTATTAAACCACGTTAATTAGTGTCTATCAGACTTGGATCATCTATGTTAAATCTTAAACAAGTTAAAGAAAGTTTGAAAATTGCACCATTTTGAGATAAGAAAATACCATTTTGAGATAAGAAAGGTTTGAAATAAGAAAAATTCACCATACTCTGAATTTTTTTTTTTTTTTTTTTTTTTTTTTCTGATGAAATCTAAATTGCAAAATTCCTCTATTTTTTCACTATATTTTTTTTTTTTTGAAATCTAAATTACAAAATTCCTCTCCTTTTTAAAATTTAAACAGCAACATCGCTCTAGTTCACCCCTCCTTTTTTTTTTTTTCTAAAATCTAAATTGTTAAATTTATCTGTTTTTTTAAATTTAAACTACAAAATCCATTACAGAAGCTTAAATATTCACCAATGGCGATAATAAGCAAGAGGAGAGAGATGGAGCAATCTTTTTAAGAAAAGACGAGGAGCGAGACGTCGCTAAAGTACGATGAATTTTTCTTTTCCTTATTTCTCATTTTCCTTATTTCGGTACAGTTTTTAAACTTTGGTAAATTGATATGGTTTAACACAAACTATAGATAGATTTGAAATGCCACGTGCCAATCTGCAGAGAATTCAACTTAAGCTAACTTAGAGGATCTAAGTCCGTGTCCATATAGGTAAAACCATTATAACAAATTTGAAAATCCAAAATATTTGGTGTAAAAATAGTTCAAATAAGAGGAGTTATTTAAAAAAATCTTAACTGAAATATTAAGCATTACCCATAAAATTATTTTTTAGCAAAAAAAGAAAAAGAAAAGAGGAGAAGGTAACACAAATGAAGTATCCATGAAACCTGGTCCTAATTACTCGTACTTGGTTGTGCTTTTTGCTGCGGTCGCATTCCTTTCAAAGTTACCAAGCTGGGTGGGAGGCAATAGAATTTATTTCCCATTCTACGTCCTTCAGGAGCAACCACTGTGTGTCTGACGGTCCCACGCTCCAAATTATAAGCGAAGTATTTTTCCTCTTTCCACCTAAACCACAAATCACCATTCTGAGCAAACAGAGGAACAAGATCAACCATCATATCTTGATTTTCCTTTATGAATGCCAAGGAGATAACAAACTTTTCACCCCATTTTTGCCTTTTCTCATCTTCCAACACCAATACATGCAGAGCCTCTTCCACTCTATTAACAAATGACAGTCTTCCATTCCAACTTAAAGCATGAGACTTTTTCCAATCCGGGACCAAGTCTTGTGACAAAGCAGTAGCCGTAAAGCACTCGTTCTCCACATCTAGAGATACCAAATCTTGATATATATTTGATCCAATTATATAACCGAAAGCAGTGAACGGTAGAGCCAGCTGTTACAATTACTGAATTAGCTCTGTTTTTGTTAATATCATCATCATGGAGTAGTGGTAGGTTAGGGAGTTTGAGGGGTCTCCAAGAATCATCATCAGTACTTCCAACCGTAAGAACTTCACAACCTTCATTGCCAGCTTTTTTCCCATCAATATCATAGATAGACACCAATTTATAATCACCCGTAGATGGAATGAAAGACAAGGAGATGTCAATGCTACCCTTATGTGGATCAGGCAATTCAAGTATTTGGCGGGTGGTTGGATTCTCAATAAAATATTTACCAGAGGCATTGTTCATCTTGAGTAGCAAGCCATCACAACCACACATAAATTGGAGTGTGACAGAGGGAGGTGAGTTGGCGGGAGGTGGAGTTTTAGCTATGGTATTATATTGATATCTACCAACAATGGCCCTGCTTACATGCTTTTTGATGAAGTGGTGATGTTGAATTGTAGCATACCATTGCTTGCACACACACTTGAGCCTCAATAGGTTTTTTACTGGCAACCAACTCAGAATCTCAATAATGATGTCAGTGGGGATCCTTGCTGATGTTTCAATATACTGGAGTACTGATTTCTCAGCTGAACAATTAAAACCCATATTTTCTTCCATACGTACTACTGCATGCTCTTAACAATAGAATCTGCCATGGAACAAATATATATATATATATATATATAACAAATGTTGCAGGATTAGATACATAATAAGGGAAAATTTTACTTTAAATATCTATAGATTAGCTATTGATGAGAGTCATACATATTCTATTGGAATATTCCCTTGTACAAAATTAATATTTGCCTGCATGAATTCAAACTATTCTTTCCATATATGCATATATGCACCTTCTTATTTGAAATCCACACATAAAAGCCTCTCAAATCAAACTACACATATTGTACGTATAAATTAAACTTGATGAATGATTAAATTTAAATCCATACATTTTAAATCAAACAGCTTATTTGGATAATTTTTTGATATTTGTAAAAAAAAATTAATTAATTAATTATAGAATAGTTAAAATTGAAAATTCATGGTGAGATAGAAATCGTATATAATTATAACATAGTAGTTATTAATCTTTGAGGAAGTTTAAGAGGTGAAGAAATTCAAAATGATAAAATGGGAATTTAAATTTTGATTTTTATTGCATTTTTATTTATTTATGTGACTTATGTGTTTTTCTTAATTGATTAATTGGGTTTAATGAAATTTATTGTTAAATTGTATTTGTGTAATTATTTAATTTAAAGTAAATTACGATTAACAAAGTGCTCAATACAATATTTTTTCCATGGCCACAATTGTCTGATACATATGTAGGATACAACAGTAAATTATGCAATTGAATATTTGGCGAAAAAGTTTTATAAATTTTTGTGTAAGGGCTATGACTTGCCCGAGATGATCTTCCGAGCAGACACAATCTTATTTTGCTCCATCCCATAAAGTGCATAAAAATATGCAATGCCATATTTATTTACAGGTTTACAGCTTGCACTTTACAGGATGGTGTGAAATAAGATTGCGTCTACTCTGAAATTTCAAAACAGATTAAATCAACACAAATATCCAAATTCCAAAATTCAGAATTATAGAATCCAAGCCACATCCACAGTTTAACATCCACAGTTTATTTGTTTTCCCCCAAATTTCAAGTCACATGCATATATATATCAAACTCCCAAATGGCACAGCCCTCAATCTAAGTTTTCATCGCCGGTGTTGCAACAGTATTTGGATTTTTTTCCATCATTTATATTTTCCAAAGAACTTGCTCCCGCTCAATGTCCCTTCTTAGCTTCTTTTTGCGCCTCAAGCTCTAGACGGGAGGTATGTCTTTCATCCGTGAGAGTATGAAGTCTTTCACTGTTTTTTAATTTAAACATCTAACATGCTATATTTTTAAAATTTTTTTTTTTTTGAAGGAACCAGTGAAAGGGTGAAGGGTGAGGGTGTTAAGTGATGATGGGAACTTTTTATTTATTTATTTGAAATCTAAATTGTAACCCTAGTTGTTGGAAGGTGTATCCTTATCCTTGCTGAATGCTGCTTGGAGTTCCAACACTACTTTATTAGCTTGTTGTGATGTTTTTTTCACAGGACACTATCTCTGGCTGGAGGCATCATGAGTTTCTTCTATAAAATCTAATGCTATATCATTGTGTAATTCATACTTGAGATTAAATGATGAAGATGAATCGGAGTTTACGAATAACTGTACAAATGGTTCAATAGGATTGAAGTGGCTTAAGGAAAAATACTTGCCGGTGTTGCAACAGTATTTGGATTTTTTTCCATCATTTATATTTCCCAAAGAACTTGCTCCCGCTCAATCTCCCTTCTTAGCTTCTTTTTGCGCCTCAAGCTCCTTTAATTTTATTTTTTTTAAAATAAATAATTAAATTCTTATGCAAATAAAATGACTCTTTTTATTTATTTAAAAGTGAGATGAGAGACTCAAATCTCAAGGAGGCCACATCCTACGGCTAAAAAAGGGGTGCACGCGAGTGCTGTTGCAAGCGCGCTGTCACGATCCGATTCCTAACGACGCCATGAGCATAGAAGATACGCATGCTGGTTGGCTAAGAACATTCATTGACTGGGAATGGTTCCAGGGAAGGGGCGTGCAGGACCACAGGATGGTACCTCTTCAGAGTTCAGGCAGGTCGACTCGGTTCAGTTCGAGGTGCTTGTCGCTGGTCGTGGACTTGACTATGAAGAAGGGAGTTGGCCATCCCTGCACAAACTGGTCGGGAGCTGGAGCCGTTCCCCTGACGAGGCCATGGCAGGCCGAAACCAGTCAGCATGTATCCTTGGGAGGGCAGGTCGTGGTGGCTGACCAGGGCGCTTGCGCGAGCTGAAGCAACGCCTTGGTGCCGCACGGGCCGTGCCGCTGCGCCAAATCTCTAGGCCCGTGACAAATGGTATCAGAGCAGGACTTGGGGAAAAGCACAGAGGTGTGCCCCCTTGTCGATCCGGGGGTCTTGAGAATGAAGACGGTGCACTGAAAAAGCGTCGGTGGGCAATCAATGCTGTTGGAGGAGAGCCTCCATCTCCCCATGAAGACGCGTCCTTGAAGGGCCGGAGGGCCGCGCGCATCGGATGGCCGGAGGGCCGCGCGCACCAAAGTTCTTGCAAGTTCAAGAGGCGTGCAAACCGTTGTGAAGGGCGGGTATCAAGTCAGCCGGAGGGCGCTTGTTTGCTCGGGGTGTCGCGGAGGCGGCATAACGTGGGGTTGCGTCCCGAAGAAGTGGGCGTCCCTTTAGCCCGAAACCCTATCATTGGGCGAGTGCAGCCAGGGGTTGTACAAGGAAGCGATGGTGGGCAGGTGAGCATACCACTTGGAGGAGACAGGCTTTGGATTGTTGGACGCAGCGGAGTCAGCGCCGCACTGCGACGAGGGCGTCGCAGGATTTGGGTGGGGGAGAATGTCACGATCCGATTCCTAACGACGCCATGAGCATAGAAGATACGCATGCTGGTTGGCTAAGAACATTCATTGACTGGGAATGGTTCCAGGGAAGGGGCGTGCAGGACCACAGGATGGTACCTCTTCAGAGTTCAGGCAGGTCGACTCGGTTCAGTTCGAGGTGCTTGTCGCTGGTCGTGGACTTGACTATGAAGAAGGGAGTTGGCCATCCCTGCACAAACTGGTCGGGAGCTGGAGCCGTTCCCCTGACGAGGCCATGGCAGGCCGAAACCAGTCAGCATGTATCCTTGGGAGGGCAGGTCGTGGTGGCTGACCAGGGCGCTTGCGCGAGCTGAAGCAACGCCTTGGTGCCGCACGGGCCGTGCCGCTGCGCCAAATCTCTAGGCCCGTGACAGCGCGCTCGCAATAACACTACTCTTGATAAAATTTGTATGAATCAAGAATTTGGCCAGCGGCTGAAGCTTGTGAACGGCGAATCCAATCTAGAACAACGGGCGATGGAAATTGAGAAGAGGGGAGGCGGACATTTTTTTTTTGGGGAAAGTTGGGGGAGGTGACTTTGAGAATGGGAGTAAAGAAGTAAGGAACCGTGAGGATTGGATTGAGCTAAACTGAACCGATTCGATCCATGATCAGTCCTAGTGTCTAAGGGTAATTTTGTTTGAAAATGTTCTTCACACAATCACTCTAACTGAGGTGACTTAAAATAATACTTCATAATAGTTGAGGGGGTTAACTGCTAGTTTATCCATTTGATCGATAACTGCAAATTATAATATAATATTGCCTACTTTTGACATTGTATATGTAAACAGATTTTTTGACCCTCCTGTTTTGAGGCTTGCAATTGGCAAACACGAAGTGTAGTGCTCATACTTCTTTCACATATTCATGTATATTCTCATTTTTCTAATTTTTATAAAAAATAAAAATGTTTATTAAATGTTGGGCTAAAAAAATAAATTTAAAATTAATAGAGCATCCTGAGTCCCCGACAATAAGCTTTAAATAAGGCTTCACATGGTCTCTCATTACCGAATAATACATAAAAGGCAGTGAAATCAAAAGGAGACAAATTAAAGCACTTCAACATATGAACCCCAGTGAACTATGAAAAAAAAAACATATGAACCCACCCCAGTGCTAAGAAGACATAAAGATGAATTTGAATAAAAGTAAAAATAACATAGAAAAAAATGTAGGGTAGACAACTAAAATAAGAAAATAAAAACAGAATATAAATAAATGAAAAATAACAAAACAATGATTTAAAATTTGCATTACATATACCAGAATCATTATCATAATCTACTTTCATAACAAAAGACAAGTAGAACAACTATCAATGATGCAGCAACAAGAAGAAGAAGAAGGACGAAGCTTACCTCTTGTGAAGATTAGAATTGGCAATCACACCCTTTGATTTTGAATAAGTAAAACCCTAATTCTAGTTCTAGAGTTTAATACGGACGAAGATTGTTGTGAAGACAGAATCCGAACAGTCTCAGACCCTATGCATTGGAGATAGAGGTTGACTGTGCAATCAATTGTTTTCACCAACTACGATTTTCTCATGCGTCGGACATCAACCATGCGGCACTCCTAATCCAACTAGACATTGGTTATGTTATGAGTCCTCGTGTGTGTGTGTATATATATATATATATATTTAATACTCCGGGTATCTAATAGTATGTATTAATGTACCCGTAGTTTGATAAAATTCCCTTAATAAAGTGGATTTCTACTGGACTCGCTTGAAACATCTGATAGTAATTAGGTCAAACCATTCAATTTGAAAAAGGGCAGTGCTTCAGTCAAGTCTCATCAACACAGATTGTATCATGTACACTAACATATCCTAATAAGAAATTGATATATTTTTTAAATTTTAAAAAATACAAAACTTAGGTTATACCCATATTTTATGGTTAAACGACAAATCTAATTTTTTTTCTTACTCAACTTTGAACATTATTTTTAATTAACTCATGAAAAATTATTTTTTTTTACCTTTTTCTGTTATTTTTAATTTTCTTAAGATTAAAAATTATAAGAATTAAACTAACTATTTCTATTTCTTCATTTTTAAAATCTACCTTAACTATTTTTTATGCATGCTATATATGAAAGTTAATTTTTTTTTTTTTTTTTACTCAATTATACAATTTCTACCTTATTTGTACAATGTATATACTCAAATTAATACAACAAGTAATAAAACTCAAACCATCACACTGGTTATGGGATAAACACAAGATGTCCAGGTGGATGGCAGATTCTATTTATTAATTTATTTGCCACATCAGCAATCTCTATGGACTGATCAACCATCAACAAATTTTGACATTTGTCCTTTTTATGGAAATTGAACCTAAATAAGAATGAGAGCAAAAAAAAGCAGAAAAGAAAGTTTGAAAACCAAAAAAACTCAAAATTCTAACATAATTAAACTCGATTTCGGCAAAGTTTGAACAAAATCTCTCACTTGATTTAAGCTATTTGAAAGATAAAAAAATTTATACAAATTAATAAATATAATGTTTTAACATACTTGTTTCAAGAAAATGAACCAATCCTTACTAAGGCTAAATCGAAATCGAAATCCAATTTGAAGAGCAGTGGTGGAAGTCCTAGTAGGAAAGATTAGGTTTGGAATGATTGGCGGCTAAGGAAAAAGAAAGATGTAGATGAAGATAAAAAAAATAAATCTATCGGGTTTAACCCACAAAAATGGGTATAACCTATGTTTTATATTTTTTTAAGTTTAAAAGAGGTGTCAACCTCTTATTGAGATAATTAGTGTGCACGACACAAACAATCTTGATAAAGCAGGACTAAAATATTATCCTTTGAAATGAAAAATGGGTATCATTACTTTTTTTTTTTTTTTTTTTTTTTTTTTTTTTTTTTTTAAATGTTGTCACGAGGGACCTCTCATGACAAAAGGCATAAACTCTCTTTATTCAACCACTGAATTAATATATTATTTTGAAATTTCGAAAAGTCAAATAAGTCATTTAACAAATCTTTCAATTCTTTGGTTAAAAAAGAAAAGCTCATCATGAGAGCTCTCATGATAACATTACTCTTTTATTATTATTGTTATTATTATTATTATTTTTTAAATAATCATTCTAAACTAATGTCTAAGTAGTCTAAAAGTTAGGGAGACTACTTTTATGCAATTTCACTATAATTTTAGATGAAATGACACCTCTAACTCTAACTTTAAAAATTAATAATCATATTTCTCAAATATCACAACTATCATTTTCGGTTATGATAAGATCTTTTTGTTTCTCTCTTTTCCAATTAACGCTTTTGATATTCGTGTTTTTTTACTAACCTTTATTTTTCGCTTGCTTCCTACCTTCCTAAACTCTTTCTCAATTTTGTTAGTACCTTTTTATTCTTTCTCACTAGGGTTTGATTTTGATCTCTATAAGTAATAGTAAAAAATTTCACAAATCACAAATGAATAACAGAGTTGAACTAGTATATAATTGATCTTATTAGCATTAAACAAAAAAAAAAAAAATAATAATAATAATAATAAATAACTATTAAAACTTTATAAACCATTAAACTCCCTTAATACTAACAGTGATGGAAATAGTAATTTGTTTATTTTATTTTATTTTCTATTTTAGTCTTTGAGTTTACATTTGGATTTTTTTTTTTTTTTTTGATGATTTTTAAGAATTAATCTAGATGGTAATCCGAATGGATTTTTTTTAAAGAGTTAATTATAACGACACCCCCTAAGGTTTGCCATATTGACAGTCATATACAATTTAGCCGTTTTTTGAACAAAGACACCCTCCAAATTTGCAAACTTGAACAATGACACCCCAAACATGATGAAAGTAGATGTTTACCCTTTGACCACGTAAAATGACCAAATTACCCTTATCTAAAAAAATTTGGTTTTTGCAGTGCCCATCTGAATTATTTTATTCCAGTGATGTATCAAAAGTCTATTATTGTACAATGCTATTGGAAGTGAAAATCTGCTCGCTTTCATGATTTCATCCATTGCTTTTGATTATATCATTATAGTATGTTATTATGATAAAGCTTCTTTGATATGCAGAGAAGTTTGTAAATTAACCCATAAGCAAATGTTTTATACAAAATAGTAAGGTTTTGAAACGGGGTAAGTGCAAAAAACACCTCTCTAGTTTGATAAAGTTACAAATAACACCCCTACCGTTCAAAATTGACCCCTCGAATTTCAAAAAGTTGCAAATAAGGGCTTTTTGTCAGAGGGGTGGGTAAAAATACGAAAATACCCCCCAATAATCTTTATTCAATAATAATAAAAAAAATTGAAAAAGATGAAATGACTAAATAGACATTGAACAAAACGACGTCGTTTTGGGTAATGAAACATAACATACTCAAAACTACGTCGTTTGGGCTAAATACACTAAATTAAGGTTATTCAACCCAAGCCACACCATCAGTCATCTCTATTGTCAATCATACATACACAGCCCCTCACAAACATAGACATCAAAGACGAAGCAAACACAATCATTTTCGTGGCTTGATTGTGGACGATCTATAATTTCTGGCTATTAGGGTTTGAGATCAAATACGAAGTGCTGCCATTGAAAGGAAAAAACGCGTTTATGAGGTTAAGGTTTTTATGTTTTCACGTTTCTGATTTCTTTAATGATGATAAAAGTTAGGGTATTTATGTTATAGTGTTTGTATTTGTGTGATTCAATAGTTTTTGTGATGTTATTGTTATTTTTCTGTTCGATAAAGGGTTTTATTCGAATCTGTGTGGTCCCCTTTAGTGTTTTGTGTCGATTGTCAACGAATTTGGGTTCCACATGTCTCTATTTGCTTCGATTATAGTTAAATAGCTTCCACTTTATCTTTTTCATGTTTATTGCAGTGTATTGTATAGTTGTTTTTATAAAAACAGGGTTACGGTTTGAGATAAAAATGAGGGTCTTTGGCCTTTTTTTTCTTGTTTTGGGCTCCACATGTCTAACAAAGTGTTAAACTGCCTTAAACTTGTGTAATTTTTTATTTTATATAATTTTTTTTGGCATTTGAGGTTGGTTTTGTTAATGTTTTTACAGTGATATTAGTCTGCACATGCATGTAATATATTGGGTATCTTCTTGTCCTTACAGTGCATGTAAATAATTTGTCTGTACATGCATGTAAATAATTTGTCTGCATATGCATGTAATTTGATGTTAGTCTGCACATGCATGTATTTTGATGTTAATTAGTATTGTTTGCTTAAATTTTTGTAGGTGCTGTTCATAATGTCTAAAAAGTATACAATTGAGATACATTATGATGGAAAATTTGATAAGGACCACTATTACTATATTGGGGGGAAAGTTGATGAATTTGATAATTGTGATCCTAATCGCATGTCATATTTTGAAATTGAAGATGTGTTGACAATACTGAACTTAGATCCCAAAAGTGAAGTCTATTATAGAGACCTTAGTAATGGAAATCCTGTGCTAATAGTCTCTGATAATGGTCTATTGAATATGTTTGCAATGTATAAGAATTTTTCATTGGTGAAGGTACTAGTAGTTTCACCTACACCTGCACCTGCACATGAAACTACAGCTGCACCTCATTCTCCTTCCCACTCATCTTCCCATGCCTCTTCCCAATCCTCTTCCCAATCCTTTTCCCATTCAGAAGACTTAGATGGTCATATTGAAGCTTTATGGAGTCAAGTAGAAGACTTAGATGGAGATTCTGTATATGCACCAAGTAATAAGTTGTGGAGTGTTCATAGCTCATCAGATGAGGAAGTTGATAGTAACATTAGGGCTACTGAATATGTTGTTGAGAGGGATTTGGGCATTAAACCCTTAGAAAGTGGGATGAAGTTTGCATGTGCAGATGATTTTAAGGTAGCGTTGAGGGACCATGTTATAAAACACAAGTATGATTTCAGGCTTAAGAAAAATGAGAAAAATAGGATTGCTGCTGTGTGCATTAGTAAATGTGGTTGGAGGATTCATGCTTCAAAGAATAGCAGTGATAATAGCTTTCAAATCAAGACATATAGAAGTACATACCACTGTATTCCACCTGAAACAAATAGACAAGCAACATCTAGGTACATAACCAAGCACTACATAAACCAATTCAGAGTGGACCCAACTCGGAAGAATTGTGGTTTAAGTGGCTTGATTGAAAAGGATTTTGAGATATAAGTTTCTAGATTCAAGGTAAGCAGAGCTAAGGCAAAAGCCTTGGAAATGATTAAATGTAATTTTGAAGAGCAGTTTATGAAAATCAGAGAGTACTGTGAGCTTATTATGTAGACAAATCCTGGCAGTGTATGCAAAGTGAAAACTGAAATTGACAAGGAGGGTAAAGAAAGGTTTTTGAGGGTTTTTTATTGTTTAGAAGCAATGTGGAGTGGCTTTAAAGCAGGCTGCAGGCCATTTGTAGGGCTAGATGGTTGTTTTTTAAAAGGGCCATATAGAGGACAGTTGTTAAGTGCTGTTGGTAGGGACCCAAATGATAGTTATTACCCAATTGCTTTTGCAGTGGTGGAGGTTGAGTCAAAAGTCACTTGGCAGTGGTTTATTAATGAGTTGTGGCAATCATTGGTCCCCCTTATCAATTAACTTTTATCTCTGACAGACAAAAAGGATTGGTTGATGTGTTAGATAGGTTGTGTGAGAATACTGACCATAGGTTTTGTGTTAGACATATGTATGAAAATTTTAGGAAGAAATTTCTATGTCTTAGATTGAAAACTGAATTCTTGAATGCTTCTAATGGATTTACACTTGAGGTGTTCAAGAATCACATGACAAACATTAAGAAGATGAACAATGATGCTTTTGAGTGGCTGAACAGAATCCCTCACCATTTATGGTCCAAGTGTGGCTTTATAGTGGACTCAAAGTGTAATTTAAATAACAATAACATGTGTGACTTTTGGAATAGGCAAATTCTAGAGGCCATGAGCAAACCATTGATTTACATGTTTGAAATGATAAGGAGGTACTTATTAAAGAGGTGTAATAATAAGAGAGAATACATGGAAGACCAACATGGTCTTTTACATCCAAAGGTGCAGGATGAAGTGGATAAACTGAGGCTGAAATCTAGAAAATGTCGTGTACAGCCTGCAGGACCACAATTATATGAGGTTGACAGTAATGGAGAGAATGATGCAGTTGATATGGCAAATAGAAAATGCAGTTATAGGGTTTGGGAGGTCACTGGTATACCTTGTATACATGCAACAGCTGTTATCAATTCTAGGAGAGGCAATATTGAAGACTATGTGAGTCATTACTACTACATGGAGACACACCTTAACATATATGCACACATTGTGAAGTCACTTTGTTTGAGAAAAATTCTGAACATTGAAAGATATCTTCAAATACTCCCACCATTGAGAGAAAAACCAAAAATGGGAAGGCCAACAAAGCAAAGAATAAAAAGTGCTGAAGAACTGAGAGATATCAAAGCTAAAAAGGTTGGTTTTGGGAAATGGAACTTTCAAGCAAGGTGTGGAAAGTGTAAGATGGAAGGGCACAATGTCAGAAGCTGCAAGAATGATGCAGCACTTCCTAAACCACCAAGAGGCGAAGGTGGAAGGCCTTCTTTGAAAAGAACTGGGATGTTTGTGGGAGAAAGTAGCAGTGGGGGATGAGCAAGATCAGTTAAAGCTAAAGGACATGCAACTGTGCAACAAGAGGTAATATATATTCTTATTTTTTTTTTTCACTGTGTAATTTATGAGTGTAATACCTATGCATACCATACTTATGTTTGTCTACTTTTATTACATGTGAAGGTTACTCATGTGCCCCAATCTGAAACACTTGGAATTGACCCTACACTTGCTACCCAGGAATCTATGGTATGTGGACAGTCCCAAAAAGTTTGATTCCATTAATTTATTTATAATAAATGTCTGCACATCTAATACATTCATTTTTTACTTATAGGACAATGGACAGTGGTTGAACTGACTTTGGATGCAACTCTTTTGGTGCACTTTTGCTTAAAGCTACTTTCGGACTTATGGGTGGTCTGTTTGCTTCATGTGCATGTAGTGTTCTAATCAATTCAATGACTTTTGTGGTTGTACTTACTTCAATGACAGTATTATTTGTGATGTGTATGCATAAGTTCACATTGGTATACGAAACTTTACTGCTAGTAGTTGTGCATGCAGTGTCTAGTACAACATTATTTGTAATGTGTACTCACTTAAATGACAGTATTTTTTGTGATGTGTATGCACAGCTCCACACATTGGTATATGAGTTGTAAAATTTTTTGCGTGCCTTATTTTCAATCACAGGTTCACAATCCAATAAAAGTAGACAAACATTGTTTTGCATCACAGGTTCACAGATTCATAAATTTTGCAGTATTCATTTTACAACTGCAAATATTGCTACAGTAACTGCAATAGAAGTAAAAAAACCGAGAAGAAAACCTACACAAACACCATTACAACTATTACCACCATTTATGTGCCTCAGACCCTCATGGTAGTTTTCATTTATCTCATTTCTCAACTTCCTTACTTAACACACAAACCTTTTGTAATATTCTAATAATTCTTCATCCTCCCACCTATAAAACTTGCATGACTTTGTTTTGTAATTTGGACACCCATAGAATCTTCTGCCTGGATTTCTTTCGGTCCAAGAAGTCTTCAATGGAGTCAAGACTCCACAATCACAATGCAAATTTTTTGTTGGACTTGATGCTTGCATTCTTGACTTCTTGCTACATGAGCTTGAAGATGAAGCCATTTTCCATCAACCTGCACAAAGAATGAAAGATACACAGAGAAAGAAATACAAAATGCAAATATAATGGGAGGAAGAAATAGAAAATGGAAATATAATGGTGGGAGAGAAGTTAGAGAAAGAGAAGAGTTAGAGAGAGAGAGAAGTTAGAGAGAGAGAGTGTGTGTGTGTGTGTGAGAGGGAGAGTAAACATTATATAAAGAGAGAAAGAACTGTTAGATAGGAGAGAGAAAATTAAATTAATTATTTTTAATTTATTTAATTAGGGAGAGAGCCGTTAGAAGAGAAGAGAATTTTAAAATTTTTCATTATTTACAAAAAAACCCCCTGTACTTTCAAAAGTGTGCAAATTTCTCCCTTTGGGCATTTTGGGTAGTGCAAAAGGGTATTTTTGGTATTACAGGCCAACATTTGCTCACATGCATGGCACATGTCAAAAATGTTGGTCAGAAACCCTTATTTGCAACTTTTTGAAATTCGAGGGGTCAATTTTGAACGGCAGGGGTGTTATTTGCAACTTTTTCAAACTAGAGGGGTGTTTTTTGCACTTACCCCGTTTTGAAACTAAAGAAGAACAAAAAAAGGAAGTGGAAAATAAGCACCACATATATGCCTCATTTTATTTTGCCCTATACCATCTCAAGATTAACTCACTCTTCTTAATTGGTCCCATCTCCTTTGCCTTGGTCTTCAGCAGATGCTTTTGTAACTTCCCTGTAGCAGTTTTTGGCAGTGGTCCAAACACTACAGATTTTGGAACCCAATATGCAGGCATCTTTGACCGGCATAACTTCATTATATCTTCCGCCAACTGATGTTCATCAGACTTGTCAACCCCGGGCTTTAATGTCAGAAAAGCACAAAGCGACTCTCCCTACTGCTCATCCGACCTTGCCAACACAGATGCCTCCAGAATTGTTGGGTGCAAGTACATAGTATTCTTGATCTCCACACTACTGATGTTTTCACCTCCAGAGATTATAATATCCTTTGACCTGTCTTTGAGTTCTATAAACCCATCAGGATGCTTCACACCGAGTTCACTAGAATTAAACATGATGAAACTTGAACAATGACACCCCAAACATGATGAGGCCGTTTTCATTACAGCCGAGCCCTCACCGGCCAAGCCCTCACAAGCCGTAGCGAGTCCTCCACGGCTGAGCTATCCACAGTCAAGCTCTCCACTGGCTGAGCACTCCCTCTTGCTTGCCGGCCGCCGTCCTAAAAGTGCTCTCCGAACCGTGCTGGATAGTCACCCATCACACGAATCTAAAACCCAACTCCTCGATCACTCGATGACGGCGGGTGGCTCAGCCGGTGGAGGGCTCGACTGTGAGAAGAACTGCGACATGGAATCGGCGGCCAAGAATTGAGATTGGGGGTTTGAGAGATACTGTGTGTGTGAGATAGAGAGAAAATTGGGTTTAATTTACGGATTAGGGGTTTGAGGGTGTGGAAGAAGAGAAGGGCGATGGAACAGTTTGTGTGTGTGAGAGAGAGATGAGATGAGAGCTGTTGAAAGAGAGAGATGAGATAAGGGGTAGTTTGGTCATTTTAAGTGATGATTAAAATATATCTTAGGGCATATTAGACATTTCATGTCACTTTAGGCTGTGTTTGGCTCCGTTTTTTTTAAAATGGGATGTCATTGTTCAAGTTTGTAAACCTATGGGGTGTCTCTGTCCAAAAAATGGCTAAGTTATATATGGCTGTCAATATGGCAAACCTCAGGGGGTGTCGTTGTAATTATCCCTTTTTTAAAAAAGAAAAAAATCTTTTTTTTTTTTTTTTTAAAAAAAAATGTTTTGAATTTAGTTTTATTATTATTAAATTTTCTCGTCCCAACTCTTTTGACAATAGCAGTAAGAGTATCTCCAACCGTTGTGTATATATATACATATATATATATATATATATCGGTGTAAATCTAATGTGTCATCATAGATTTACAAAAAAAATTTGGATTATTTATTTTTAACTCCTGCTATTGTTTTATACCTTTTGTGTAAAAATATATTCATCAATAACAATCAATCAGTGTCATGTCGATCTAAACCCCACATAATTTTTACAAACTTACTTAATATAGAGTGTCAGGTCTGGATCCCACATAATTTTTACAAACCTACTTAATATAGGGTTGATTGGTTAATTGAATGAGAAAGAGGGAGGAGAAAGGAAATATGCTATGTGGCTGTGTAAAAAGGTTGTGTAAAATACATAACAATTTTACATAGATTAATGATATTTGCACCGATTTGTTGTAGTGAATTACCTAACCGAATATTACTGATTGGTTATTTATGCACAATACATGCATGTGGAGGGCCCACTTCTTTATTTATGCATAAATGGATCAATTAAAAGAAACAAGTCTGACAATTCACTACAACAAATTGCATATATAAAGAAGTGGGGCCCTCTACTTACATGTATAGTGTATAAATAACTTGTAATACCCCGTAATTTTAAAGAGTGTATTTAAATTAATTTTGTGTTAGGTTAATTCTTTAATGTGTAGATTTATTCACCTTGTAATTATATATGTTAGATTAGTTAATTAATTTTATTTATTTGTGCATGTAATATTGATTTTATGTTCTATATAGTATAATGATTAGTTTTGAAATTTTTATTGGTTATGTTTTAGATTAATTATTATTATTTAATTAAAGTATTTAATTTGTATTGAATAATAATAATAATATAATAATAATATTTATAATAACAATAATTATAATAGTTTATTAATAATAATAATAATAAGAATATTTATTATAAATAATAATAGTATTAAATCAAGGTAATGATGAAGAAATTAAATCTTAGGATAGGATTTCATTCCCATAGTTGAACCTTAGGACATCTTGCTTGACTTGGCTTGCTTGCCTTAAAGCCATATGGTTGGGAATGTGGTTAATTAAATGCAAAAATAGATATTTGTAATATTTATATTATATAAATTGTATATAAATTAGCTAGCTTACCTTAGAAGGAAGGAAAGGGAGTTAGAATCAAATTATAACTTTTAGTGAGCCATTGTAAAAGTGTGGAAAGGAAGAGAGAGAAAGAAAGGAGTTTGGACCGGTGTAGGAAAAATTTACCCGACTACGCGCAACCGGCGAATTTATTTTAAATCCAAAAAGGCAAGTTATTATCTACTTTTCCCCTTTGAGTCCATAAATTATTCATTACATTTATTCGGCTATTTTTTTTAGGTTAGAAACCATGATAGGACAATGAGAAATTAATTATTTAATTTATTAAAATAATGTGATATTAATTATTTAAGGGTTAAATAATTTATTATTGGCCTAGGTAATTAATTGAAACTTAGGAAATTGTTATTTAAGGCTTTAGAAATTTTTCTAGAATTTTTGGGCAATTTTCGGAATCTTTCTGTATTTTCCGGCGACCCTCCGGCGAGTTTTCCGGTCGCCGGCAATGGGGGAGATGACCGGAGTGATCCGGTGTGATGCGGCGCACCATAGGAGGGTGTGCGCGCGCATCCTGGGCCTTAGATGAAGCTGATTGATCCGGTGCATCGCGGTCCATGTTACCGCGGTACACCCGGATCATTGACCCTTGGATTAGGTGAGATGAGATGAAGTGATCCTGTGTAGCGCACCCACAGCAAGCCAATACAGCCAACCAACCAGGAGGTGCCACGTCTGCAGGAGACTTAAACACGCGCGTGGGAGCGCGTGCACGCGCGTGGCTGATGCCAGACGCGCGTGGGAGAGTGGGGAAGGTTGGGCTGCGCGTGGGGAAGCTTAGGGCGGCGCATGGGGGCGCGTGAAGGGCCCTTTCAGCTGCTGGAAATTATCAGAATACCCCTAGGGCCTGTTTTGTAAATTCCAGAACCTTAAACTTGATTTTTAGGTACTGTGTTGGTATTTACGGGTTTAACGGGCCACACAATTATTATTTTACTACCCGTTACTTATTCTTATGGCCGATTAATATTTCTAAACCTTAAATGGCACGTTTACTGTACGGATATGAAGGTGATTCATTTATCAACATTATTATAGATGCTGTTATTGTTTTATTAAATGGTATTCAGTAGTACTGTTAATAATGTCACGGTTATCGTCATATAAATTAGCCATTAGATATTATGGGATATTTATACTGTTAATCATATATCAACCATGAGTATTATGCTGTGTGCATTTCAGAGAATAAATGGACTGTTTAAATTATGTCGCATTTATATTACATGGATGTGTTGCCATATAGAACCATGTGAGCTGGCTAATAAGTTTAGACTCATTTATACCTTATGCATTCGTTGCTATAGACAGATGGGTGGCTGTCGGGGTATGTGGTTTAATATTATTGGCATGTGTTGCCTAATTGACATGCTCAGTATGTTTAGTAATATTATTGGCATGTGTTGCCTAATTTATATGCTCAGTATATTCATCAGTACTTTGAGAGGTGTTATCACTGTGTAGTTCGTTATAGTCTGTGTTGTCAGTACCGTGCACCATGTATAATAGCTGATTTCCCGGGTAGGGAAAGGCGACACTTAACCACCTAGTGTGAGTCTAAGTGATCACCGTCTATTCTGGTTGAGGTCATGTTATACATTGGATAGTTCCCTTAGGATGTATACAGATATAGTACTCATCCGATTCATAATGATTAATTTATTTGATTCTCTGATTTGGGTCATAGTAGAGAGGACTTGCTCGTGGGGTTGACCCACCATTGTTGTTATTTCAGGATACGGTCAGTACCCTTTCCAAGGTTGAGGTTAGCAGTGAGGGACCACCATCCGAACTCATCTACTCTTACGATCCAGTTCAGGGTAGAAGTTTTATGTATTACTTCAGTTTTAGTTTTTATTTACTTTTGACGTTGAACTCTCATGGTTATATTTAGGGATCCTTGACATAGGATTTCCAAGTTGTAATGGAGTACTGTATTAAATAAAGGATGGATGGATGTTGTATTATTTAGTGTTCCTTTCCTGTCTAAATTCTTTTATTATCATCATTTTGTATTCCATGCTTGTATATTGCCAATTGTTTTTGATATCCCTCGTTTTTCGTGTATAAGCCTGATCAACTTATGCGTGGAAAATGTTGGGGGTGTCACATAACTAATCAGAAATATTCGGTTAGGTAATTCACTACAACAAATCGGTGCAACTATCATTACTCTTTTGCATATTAGTGACCTGAAGTGTATCGTAACAGATTGTTGGAGATAAAAAAATTTACATATCATATATGACAGTGTATATTTTACACAAAAGAATATTTTAACATACTGCTGAAGATGCTTTAAAAGACTAAGGGATTTTGTGAAAAGAGAAAAAAAGAAAAAGAAAAAAAGAAGTAAATAAGTTAAATAAGGTAATAATAAAAAGTTTATAATGAAAATGGTAGATGTGTTATTAAATCTGGAATTGTTCATATGGATGCGTAGAGCTCGTCGTGGGCTTCGTTTTGCCTCAAACGACACCTTAATCCGATAAGAGATGAGAGAGAAATTAAGCCTTGAAGCTTGAAACCATAAAAAGAAAAAAAGCCCAGAGAGCTTCTGGAATGAGAGAGAAGCTGATACGCAGAGAAGAAGAAATAAGTCATTATATTGGCTTATAAATCATGTGGGCCCCACAGGTGAATAACATTTTATTTAACTTTAACTTTTATATATATATATATATATAATGCCATCTTAGTCGTTTATTAATGTCAGGAAGAATATTTTTTCCAGGTCCCTTATACATAATTATATATATATATATATATATATATATATATATATCAGTCACTTTTTTGTCATTCAATTCAATTATTTTAATAAGACTTTTCATACGATGGTGTATCTTTTCATTGATTCCCCAGAAACACCTTTTAAAGTTGCTATAAATTGAGATTGTATCTTTTTTTTTTGGGTAAGTAAATTGAGATTATATCTTCTATGTATATGTAAACTGGTTTGATCTGAGCAAGGAAATAAATAGCAGATATGGTGAGTTTTGTATTTAAAAACAGCAACCATACGACGAGAGAACTAGTTTCCTTGATGGTTTGCTCTGCTTTCCTATTATCATGATTGTGTGTAGCTGTTATATAAAAATGGAAATAGATGTGCTCTATCTCTCTCTCTATATAACAAAGCTTTTCTCACAAACAAAGGAAGAGAATTTTAGAATAGAGTTTTTGAAGTTTGAAAGACGATGCCAGCATTTTGGTTTAAATTGAAGAGATCACTGCAATGCAGATCAAAGCCATCAGATGTTCATGATCCAAGGGGCAATGTCAATCAGTTGACAAGAGAACAATATGTTTATTATCCAAAGGGCAATTGCAATGGCAATCAGTTGACAAGAGAACCACCAGATGTTCATTATCCAAAGGGCAATGGCAATGGCAATCAGTTGACAAGAGAACCACCAGATGTTCATTATCCAAAGGGCAATGGCAATGGCAATGGCAATCAGTTGACAAGAGAACCAAGCAGGTCTGGGTGTTCGATGACCATTTCGGATCTCAAGGATGTCATCCATGGAGGAAGTAAGAGGCACAGTATGGAAAAACAACCAAGTTGTAGTCCAAGATCTATTAGGAGCTGTGAGTTTTTAAACCCAATAACCCATGAAGTAGTCCTCAGTGATTCAACTTTTGAAATTGAACTTGAGAGTACTACTGGGAATAAGGGTACCAGTGGTGGTTCAACCATTGGGGGTACCTTTAAGCCTGGGACACCTGGCCGTAGACGGCGCTCTATAGCGCCCCATAAAAAACCCAGAGGGACATCCGTTTCTCTGATAAAGGCACCAAACAGGAGGGGAGGCTCTGGATATGGGAATACCACCCCTGAAAACCCTGAGGCACTTTTTGGGACAGATTATCGTAGTTACTCAATTTTCACTTGCCATGAATGTGGTCAAGAATTTGCAACAATGGAAGCTGTTGAAGCACATCGTCTCTCCACACATGCTGGTAAAAGAAACCCTTTACTGAAATCTCCCCCCCCCCCCCCCCTAAATTCATATATGTGTTGTTGAATGTTGTATATCATTAGTTTTAGTGTATTTTCTTCCATTGCTATTATTTACATACATTGTGACCATTATATTAATCTTGAATGAAATTCATGTCAAATGTAGTTCCCAAATTTGGAATCATTGTCATTTGATTTGACAGTCTCCTTTTTATTCTCCTTATTATTATAATTATCAATTTTACCAAAATTGAGGATATATAGAGTCTGAGGAGCCTATTATATATTCCTTTGACATATATATCTTTATTGGATTTTATTTTTGTTGGTTCTATTATTCAAATTTCCCTTTTTTAGCCTTTAAACCATTCAGATGGATTCAAATGCTGAATTCGTTCTGCTTTTTAAGAGATGTCAAAGTGTCCTTTCTTTTGATGCAGTCACTGAAATTGTTGAAGGAGATCCATCTCGGAGGATTGTAGAGATGATTTTTCGAAAGGGTTGGCCAGAATCTGACAACAATTATGGGCATATAGACAAGATTTTAAAGGTCCACAACATGCAAGAAACAGTAGATCAGTTTGAAGAACACAGAGAAATGGTGAAGATGAAAGCAAGCAAACAGTCGAAGAAAAATCAGCGTTGCCTGGCCGATGGGAATGAGCTCTTAAGGTTCTACGGCACATATGTTGAATGCTCCTTTGGATCAAATGGCTCGTATAGCCTATGTGCATCACATGAATGTTGTTTATGTCGAATTTTAAGACATGGTTTCTCCATAAAAAAGGAAGTACTCACAGGTGTTTTCACTACTTCCACAAGTATAAGAGCACTGGAATCTATCAGACTATATGATGATAGTCGTCCATCTTTAAGGAGTGCTTTGATAATATGCAGAGTAATTGCTGGTAGAGTCCATGGACATATGGAGAATTTTCAAGAATTAGCTGGATATACAGGGTTCGATTCTATTGCTGGAAAAGTAGGCCTCGAACCAAATGTTGAAGAACTATATTCATTGAACCCGAGAGCTCTCCTTCCTCGCTTTGTGGTGCTTTGGAAACCCTGAAAAGGAGTGTAGTTGTTAGATTAACTGAAGTAGGTTTTTGCACTTCAGTGAAGAATTTATTATTCTAAATTTCCACTAAAATTTTATAGATTTTCTTGTGAATTTATTTATTTACTTCTGAATTTAGTTTGAGGCAGGGAGTCATTGTCTGAGATGTAATTGTTGCATCTATTGCAGTTCATGGCTGCTGTAAAGAAATTACAAATGTTTATTATGTTACGTTGTTACAGACTCTGTGTACAAACTTACAATTTGGAAATCCCATATCATATTATTGCATTGTTTCAAGCTAAATACCCTATTTCATATAGAATGTCAATTATTTTATATAATATGACACAGGTTGGATTATATTATACTGACTCTGACGGAAAAATATTTGTTGTCATTTGCATTATCTAGCTGAAATAATCGATATTCATCCTATCCACAGACTATGTGGAGGGTTCTTTTATTTTCATCCATTCCTGTCCTTAAATTTATTCTCTGCTGCAAAAGTAGTTTCATTAATTTCCTAACCCAAGGTTTAAAGCCACTTACAATCCAAACCAAACGAACCCTTAATCAACACATATTATTTAAATTTTTAATTCCAGATGCAATTTAAGATGACGTCCTAGAATGATACTTGACATTCGAGTATCATGTGTTGTGAATGTTGCGACACTTTGGTGTACAGGAAACAATAAGTATTTTAGACCTTAATTGAAGTGAATATTTTGGACCTTAATTTTTTTTTTTTAGCAAACATTTTGGACCTTAATTGAAGTGCTTGTTGAGTCCTGTAACGCCTAGATTCTAATTTTGTTTCACCGGGACACCGTGCCCTTAAATTGAATATATATATATATATATATATATCAATCAACTACTCTGTAAACATGTTCATTTCATGATTCTCACCTAAATGCAAAAATGGCACGTGAGGAATCACATTACTAAGTTGGCCAACTACCCCTCTTACGTGCAAATCCACCAAACACTTCCTTGCTTTAGAAACCTTAAATAGCAATTGCCTTCGTGTCCCAATAATTACGCATGTACACAAGTTAATCATATTAACTTTATATTTGTTTGGATTTAGATAATAAGTCGAAAATTATATAGTAGTAAAGTAAACATTTTAAAGGCAAGGAAGAAATGGATTGTCAAAAGTCAACTACAAATTTCAAAATTCCAAGAATACGATATTTGGTCTGAAGAGACTGGCGAAAATTATTCTTCGAGATCTGACTTTTTTTCACAATTCAGTATTTTTAGCAACTGGCTTTCAAAAATGGACAGTCAAATAAATTCCTGAATGGTTTTCTACTATATTATTTCCAAAAACGAGAAGGTAATACTAATAAGAGTTGTTAGGTGTATATTGACTTCACGTGCTCACCTTCTTCCTTCCAATTCAATTAGATGAAAATGTAACAGCTATTTTATGTTGTTTACTCTATTATTCGTATGCCCTTAAATATCTTTCATAGTGTTTGGATTGTGAAATTTGTATATATAGATCTAGTAGTATCTTTCTTTTTCATCATCAGACTTTTACTACCATCCGTCTTAGAGAGAGCTAAAAATTCGCATTAATGGCGACCCAACCACTGATACTGAAGACGGCATGTGTTGTTGGAGGCTCTGGTTTCGTGGCTTCGTTGCTTGTCAAACTATTGCTTGAGAAAGGCTATGCCGTCAATACAACTGTTAGAAACCCTGGTTAGCTACTCTCTCCTTAATTCACTTTTCACTTCAACTCCCTTTATTTTCTTTTCTTGTTTATTTCTTGCTGGTGTTCCACTATGTTTATACATATTTTCATATAATTAATGCAGATGATCAGAAAAAGGTCTCACACCTCCTATCACTAGAGAGTTTGGGCAACTTAAAGATCTTCAGAGCAGACCTAACTGATGAAGCAAGCTTTGGTGCTCCTATAGCAGGTTGTGATCTTGTCTTCCATGTCGCAACACCAGTCAACTTCGCTTCTGAAGATCCAGAGGTAATTAAGTAATTACAGATTCACAACACCAATATCACAATTAAATTGACTATGATTGCACATTTTGGAACGCAGAATGACATGATAAAGCCAGCAATCCAAGGAGTAGTCAACGTTTTAAAAGCCTGTGCGAAATCAGGAACCGTGAAACGTGTTGTTTTAACATCATCAGCAGCTGCTGTAAGCATCAATGAGCTGAATGGAACTGGCCTGGTCATGGATGAGGAGAACTGGACTGACATTGACTTCCTGACTTCAGTGAAGCCACCTACTTGGGTAATTAGAATCCAAAATTTTCAGAGTCTCCTGATTTTTTAACTTAGTACATCCATGATATTAAGGAATCAGAACAGGAAGAGGATTTTGTGATACAAATTAACAAGATAAAAGGGCTAGTCCAGTGCTGAGAAACAAAATAACAAGATGATTTAGTAAAATTATATGCATTTGCAGGGTACCCTGCCTCCAAGACACTAGCTGAGAAAGCAGAGGATTTTGTGATACAAATTAACAAGATAAAAGGGCTAGTCCAGTGCTGAGAAACAAAATAACAAGATGATTTAGTAAAATTATATGCATTTGCAGGGGTACCCTGCCTCCAAGACACTAGCTGAGAAAGCAGCTTGGAAGTTCGCCAAAGAAAACAACATTGATCTCATCACGGTCATTCCTACTCTCATGGCCGGTCCTTCACTTACTCCAGACGTCCCTAGTAGTATCGGTCTTGGCATGTCCTTAATCACAGGTGTAAAATCAGAACCAGAAATACATAGGTAGTTTAATCAACTAAATACAAGAGCATAATACAGAGGATGTCTGAAATGAATTTCAATTGGTTTTGTAGGGAATGAGTTCCTCATCAACGGGCTGAAAGGTATGCAGATGCTGTCGGGTTCAATCTCCATTTCACATGTTGAGGATGTCTGCCGTGCCCACATATTTGTGGCGGAGAAAGAATCAGCTTCTGGCCGCTACATTTGTTGTGCTGTTAATTCAAGTGTTCCTGAGCTTGCAAAGTTCCTAAATAAAAGATACCCTCAATACAAAGTCCCTACTGAGTAAGCCCACTTCATAACTAGTGTCTATGAATTGTGGTGTAAATGAAACAAGTTTAACATATTCTTCGTCTTCTTTATCAATTGCAGTTTTGGAGATTTCCCCTCTAAAGCCAAGTTGATCATCTCATCAGAAAAACTTATCAAAGAGGGATTCAGTTTTAAGTACGGGATTGAAGACATTTATGACCAATCCGTGGCCTACTTCAAAGCTAAGGAGCTATTGCAGAATTGAAGACCTTAACAGATGTAATTGCTGCTAAACAGTGCTTAAGCTTTCACCTACAAATGCTTGCACGTCAGTATAATAAAATATGTGCTATTATCCAAATAAAATAGTTCTTTGTTCATTGCATATCAACGACTACAATATATATATATGTGTGCGCGCGCGTGTCGCGTTATTGAAGGCGCAGGTCCGTGTACATGTGGCTTATACACTGAAAGCAAATGGGAAAACAAATCTCCACAATTTCATCTCCACAGAGAAAGAACAACATAATCAATATAACTGATTTTAATTATGAAAAAAAAGAGTATATTTCAGTGATCCCAAAATAAAGGAAACTCAATATCAATTATTTCAAAATTGAAGATCTTTTCAAAATCAAAGATACAAATAAGTAATCAGTAACTCATTTTTCTTTGCCTTCAATTCAGGACAAATCCTAGTTCTAAATTTAAAACACTATTTAAGCTCCTCTTTTTTCTTTTTATGTGAAACAATTTTTTTCTTTCTTTCTTTCATATTTTACTAATTGTTCAATAGTTCAAAAGTGAATTTCCCTTTAATTGTGCAGTTTTGTGGGAGTTGTTTGTCAGGATAAAAAAAATAAAAAAACAAAAAATTGAAAATTGATTTTGGAATAATTATAAGAGTTTTGTTTGTGTGTTTTTTTTTTTTTTTTTTTTTTTTTTTTTTTTTTTTTTGGGGCAAATCAACTTATATATAAAAAAATAAAAAAATAAAAAAAGTACAGTACAAAAAGGGTTAAGGCAAGAGGGCAAAGAAGGCCCAATGCAAGATACCCAGGCCACCCAAGCAAAAGGACCGTTGAGCCAACCTTCATTCATACAGTGACAAGGTGATGATGGTTCTCCCTAAACACAAAGCTAGGTGGTCTCAGGTCGCACAATACAGTATGTTTGAAGAAATAAAACAAACTATAGGACTATTTTTAGATTTAAAGTTGAATGGGCTTTTGAGGTTTTGGACCATGGAAATTTCTCGTAAATGCAGAAATTAATGAGAATCATATTCATCAATTTTCTCATGTAAGTAGTCACTTGAATAACCAACAAAGATCAAATAGTATAATCTATAATCTCTCCATCTTCAAAGAGGAGGGACAAGAACGGAGGCATTCACAAGTAAGTGGAGGCAATTGTTCCAACTGATTTTTTTTTTGTTAATATACCCAGGGACAGAGCTTGTGTATGCCTGGGGGCACGTGCCCCTCCTGGCCTGGCATTCACATATACTTAATTTATATATTTTTAAAATTATCTCTTACATCCATATAATGCCCCTCCTTAAATTTTTATTTTTTAAAATTATCTCTTAAATTTTGTATTTCTTTCACTTTTTTACTCTTTAAATTCGTTTAATTTCTTTTAAAAAAGTCAAAATTTCCTTTTTGAATCAAACTCTAATTTTTTTTTTTTTTTTCCTTTCTAAATTTTTTTGTTAACTATTTATCTTTCTTAAATTACTGCATATTATTTTGACTAATTTTTCTTCTTTGTTTCTTGATTTATAGAATCTATATTTATTGTCGTGATTATTGAATTTTTTTTTTTACAATGTGCCCCCTAAATTTAATTTATGGCTCCGCCCCTATATATACCTATAAAATTAAACTACTGCTCCCTTTGAAATTATTAAAAAAATTACACTATAGCCCCCCTTACACCATGTTTTGGCTCTGTTCCTCAAGGAGGGGGAATCCGCACCGATGTGGGTAACAAAAAGCGTGTGTGAGTAAGAGTATGTTTTTTGCCATAAAAAATAAATAAAAAAAAAAAAAAAAAAACAACCCGCATATGCAATCTTAAAAATCAATTTGATGAGTTGTTCTTGCCGCGCCAAACATATCTCTTTTTAACTATGCATTAAAATTAAGCATAAATAAAAAAGAGTTAAAAGTTGAATTTTAGATGTTAAAGTTGTAAGTGAAAATTAAAATTGATAATTTCTTTTATACTTGTTTGAAGTGTTTTATATTACGGTGATTTTTTTTTTCACTTTAACTGATATCTAAATTAATAATCAAATAAGCATAAAATTTTATTCATGACAATATAATCACACTTTTACGTTGTTTTATTTAAACAATATGATTTTATAGAGATTTCAAAGTACTATGAAATTAAAACTCAAAAAACTCAAAAGCTTAAGCTCATAGGTTACCGGTGTTGACAACACCTATGTTAATAGGACGACAATGAAGCGAGGACCCCAAACCTATATTCGTTTAACAGGGTTGCCATATTTTTTGTCCACAACTGTTTATTAAGCAGAGCAGGAGTTTAAAAAATAGAGAATATTTTTTAAACTTGTATTACAAATTTAAAGAGGTAACAATTATTTTTCTCTTGTAACATCGCAATAATATATATAGGTTCTAAAATAATAATAATACAAAAGTATATCTAGCTATTGAAATATTGGATTAACCTATGTTTTGTTTTATATAAACTTAATATTTTTTAATAAAAAATAAATTATAAAAATAGAATTGTAATTCATCGGTATAAATGATGTAAGATATGATTGAAGGGCTATTCTTTCATGCCAGCCTAAAACAATGAATTTTCAATCTTAACCCCTTTTCATTCAAAACTACTACTTAATCACTCCCATAAGCATTCTAAATGGGTCATGGTGGGACGGACCGGGTACCCGATGAGACGGGTATTTCACCATCCTGAAAAAGGTCTCGTCCTTGCAAACAATTATGCTCCGTATTTCTATACGCCGTCGTTTCTCTCCATTAATAATTTATTGACTAATTGGCTTCGTTCCATTTTTTCTTTTCTTTTTTTAAATTATTAATAATTTCAGTTCGTAGCGTTCGTCATTTATCAATTTTCTTTGTCTAGCCTTTGAAGCAACGACCGATTGAAATTTCAAAGAAACGACCTTCCATAATCTTTAAATAACCCTTGCTGTTTCTATAATTTGTATTCAATTTTGCTTTTTCTGGTGGAGATAGCAAAGATGTTAGAGAAGATCGGATTGCCGCCAAAGCCTGCCCTGAGAGGGAACAATTGGGTGGTTGACGCCTCACATTGTCAAGGATGTTCCTCGCAGTTCACATTCATCAATCGCAAGGTATCTCTATTTCTCTCTCTGATCTGTTTACTTACGACTATACGATTACTTTCTACTTCTCTTTACAATCCATTTCTCAGAATTTGTTATTTTGGATTTTATTTCAGAATTGATGATTATGACCAGGTTCAAATTGATGAATCATCTCTCTTACTTGCGTACTATTTATTTATGTCCCGTTTATTCAGGACCCATTTTTCTAAATTGGTTCTTTTGTGGTTTATTGTTCTAATAGACTACCATGTTTAGGTTTAAATTTGTTGAATTGGGTTTGTTAAATATTATACTCGGGCTATATGGATCTCACTGATTACTTACTGGAGACTATGATATCTTCTCGTTAGATAATACACAATGATGTTTTGTGGACATCTATTGATGTTTGAGAAAATTCAGTGATTAGCAGGGTTGTAACTTGTTAGGCAATCATACTTATATATATATATTTTAAAGGAGTTTTGGGTCTCAATCCAATTTAAAGAACTTGCTAATAAGTTTCTATAAGTACCCATATGATATAAGTGTCTTGTATTGTTGTGTTCTAAAGAGGAAATAAAAGAAAACCAGATTTATGATAATTTGTTTTTAAATATGAACCCTTATATTTCATGCCAAGCTGAAATACATTTTGTTTTGGCACTGAAATTTATAATCACTAGTTATTTGCTTTAACCTTAATTAATTATTGATGTTTTCTTATTTTCAGCACCACTGCCGTAGGTGTGGGGGCTTGTTTTGCAATAGTTGTACCCAGCAAAGAATCTTATTACGTGGACAAGGTGATTCACCAGTACGAATTTGTGAACCCTGTAAAAAACTTGAAGAGGCAGCACGTTTTGAATTGCGACATGGAAACAAGAATAGATCGGGCAGAGGTAATTTTTTAGATACAATTGTTGTTTGAGGTTGTAAGTTTAGTTTGCCAATGCAGTTTACCATTTCTCCGTATCTTTTTCCATATTTTTTTTCCCCCTCTCTGGCACATCTACATGGTTTTCCTCATTTCAGAAGCAAATGGTTACTAAAGTTTTTCTCAGCATTTCTAGCATGTAGTTCAACTGGTTCCTTTTATCTTTACATTGTGGCTGCTATCTTATCTTTATGACGTGGAATGCATGATGTGCAACAAGACTAGGAAATTGAGAATAATGCTACCTGTAGAAGAGGGGTTTGTTATAGAGGGTTCCACGTCACTCTGGAATGGCCACAAGGAAGGGGTGAGAATTGAGGAGGAAAGAGAGAGACAGTAAATTTCTGGGAAAAAAAAAGAGAGAGAGAGGAGAGGGTGACCATCTTATACTCTTGGAGTTGGGGTCTTCTCTAGAGAGGGGAAAGGACCCTCTATTTTGTGAGTAGAAGGGGAGTTTATAGGTGAAGTCACACATGAGGTCTATACACATGTGAAAGACAACCAATGAGATGGGGACAGACGTCTAGAGTCGTGTCATTCCTAAATGACATGTGTCCCACTGACCCCCTTTTCACTTCTCTCCTCAAGTATGTAAATAACTGCTAATTAGAAGTGGTTATCCGTGGGTGTAAAGAGGACACCATTCCTCGCCAGCACTTCCCTCTTTGCCCACCAAACCACACCCTCCTTGAAGACCCTAGGTGACGTGTCAAGACATTTTACGGTTAATAATTATGTATGAGGCTAGGGCGTGGCAAGGACCAGAATCCTTTGTCTACACTAACCATGATTATTTGTGGTGGGTTAATGTTATGAAATTCATGCAACTTTAGCATTTTGAAGAGTGAAGAAAGAGTTGTAGGCTTTATAAATGGAAAGGAATTTGATTCGGCTTGGCTTGTAATTTGATGTTGGAATTTTAGAAAGAAGAAGTCTGTTAGAATTTTTTTGACAAGTAATAGGATTTTGTTGTTAATTGAATGCCAAGTAATAGGGAAAGAGTTAGGTTTCTATTTATGGATTTGGAAGGAACAATTGAAGAAGTTAAAGTCTGGTTGTGATTTGAATGGCAGAATCTCATTGCAGAGTAGAAAGTAAAAGGAGAGCAAGAAGGGGAGAAATTTTGGGAATGTTGGCTACAATTCTTTAGGTTTTTCCTCAAGTATAGGTTGCATCATATTTTATACAATCTTTGAGTTTCTAAGATTCTACTTCTATAAATTGAATTAGCACGTAGATATTTTGGCTGCTAGTCTTTTTGCTACTTGTGCTAGAACTGGGATACCAAAATAGAGAACTTTGACACCTAGTGATGTTTTGACATGTTAAAGGCCGCATGTAAAGACCCAGTAACAAAACTTGACCCAAAATATGATTCATTGACTACTAATACTGCCTGCGCGTTGTTAAATTAAAATTACTTTAAATTTTAATACTTAGATCCTCACCAAGGTCTTACTGTGGCTAAAGAGGTGTTTGTGGTGTGGTTTATATGGGGGTAAAGGGCATCTCGCCAAGATCTTCTTGTGAAGCTTATCTGAGGAGAGGAGGATCTCATAGCAAGGCTTATATGAGGGAAAGAGGTTATTGACTGTGTATGGTGGCAGCGGGCCTTATGTGGGAAGAAGATGTCTTAGAGAGTATGACATACTTTCCTAGAATGTTAAGGGTCTCCTTTATAGATCTTGCGTGAAGCTCCTTTTAGGTACCTCAAATGTCATGCATTCGTGAGAACATTGAACACTTGGATTATTATATGTTAAAGTAGATAACGTTGAAGATCGCATTTCTTCCACTTTGATCATTTTTCAAGACATCTGGAATGGCCCTGCTGGTTGTTATGAAATTTATACATGCTGAATCATTGTGTGGCATCGGAAGGCCATGTGTTAAGTAAATTTGTGTGTACACTATACCACACAAATTAAGTAAAAATGCATTGAACAGATGCCAATATATGCCTGATATTGAATCGTATTTTTTTAACGTATCCATATGCTTTTAGAATGCCCATTCTTGAATACTGAAATTAATTCTTCTAGCAGAACTCGGTCGTTTGAGGGGATTGATTCGAAAGGAGGTATATCTGTTTGGAGTGTTTTGTCCTAATTCAGAATTTCATATATGAAATGTTCCTGGTACTTATCAAAATATATATATATATATATGAAATGTTCCTGGATTTTTTGCATGTTTTTTTCAATTAAGGTGGTCATTATGTAAAATGAAGTCTTATTGTCTTTAAAAGCATCAGAAGCACAAGCACTAGTTACACTCAATGACAGTTCTACTTTTCATTGCAAAAGGTAGTTTTCCAGCTAATGCTGATAGCCTTATTGGCAGGTTCAAAATTGACATCTAGATCTGATGATGAAGTTTTAAATCAGATTCTGGGTAATGATGGAAAGGGATTGGTTTCATCAGGACGAGGATCTGCCACTGACATGGTTTCCAGTATCCATAGGGCAACAAGCAGTGCATCATGTTCGAATGTTCAAGAAGTTGCCACTCAGGATGAGGGAGGAGAAATTCTTAGAAGTCTCTCTGTCGAGGAGCCTAATAACATGCTGATGGAGATGGGATCTGCTAGTCCTGAAGAATTGCGCCAACAAGCTGTGGACGAAAAAAAGAAATACAAAATTTTGAAAGCAGAAGGAAAATCTGAAGAAGCTCTAAGAGCCTTCAAAAGGGGAAAAGAGCTTGAGCGGCAGGCTGGAGCTTTGGAACTATCGTTAAGAAAAAATCGTAAAAGGGCTTTGTCGTCAATCAACATGATTGAAATCCAGAAAATCAAAGATGACCCTAACAACTCTGGCAGAAAAAATCCACTCCCTCCTCAGAAGAGTAAAGAAAAAGATGACCTTGCTGCAGAACTCAGAGATTTGGGGTGGTCTGATATGGATATGCATAATGCAGACCAAAAAAAGGCAAGCATGAGTTTGGAGGGTGAACTTTCTACTCTGCTCGGAGAAGTCTCTCAAAAACCTAAGACAGAAAAGAGAGCTGGTGGCATTGATAAGGCCCAGATCATTGCTCATAAGAAAAAGGCTCTTGCTTTGAAGCGTGAAGGGAAACTGGCTGCAGCAAAGGAAGAACTGAAGACTGCAAAAGTTCTTGAAAAGCAACTTGAGGAACAGGAATTCTTGGCAGAGTTTGAAGATTCTGATGACGAGCTTTCCTCTTTGATTCGTAGTATGGATGTTGATAAACAAGAAGACTTGTCAATCAGGCATGAACTAGGTACTGGTTTTGATGTTGATGACCTGGGGGGCCTTGGTGATGATCTTGGTATTGATAATAATTTTGAAGTGACTGATGGGGACATGGATGACCCGGAAATGGTCGATGCCTTAAAATCATTAGGTTGGACTGAGGAAGGTACTCATCCTGAAGAAGTTGAGCCCCAGCTTGTCCCTATTGATAAGGAAGCATTGTTAAGTGAAATTCAGTCCTTGAAAAGGGAAGCTGTTAATAAAAAAAGGACAGGTAATATTGCGGAGGCAATGGCATTGTTAAAGAAGGCAAAAGGACTTGAAAAGGACCTTGACAACTACGATTCTCAAGGAACTAATTTTATTGAACATTCAAACAAGGTGGGAGTGAGAAATGTCGACGGAAGAAAAGATATGGACCGTAACCTGCCACCAAAGAGTAGAGGACTGATTCAGAAAGAGCTTTTGGCCCTGAAAAAGAGGGCTCTTGCTTTGAGAAGGGAAGGTCGATTAGAGGAGGCAGATGAAGAGTTGAAGAAAGGGAAGGTTCTTGAGCAGCAGCTTGAAGAGATGGATAATGCTTCAAAGTTTAAAGTAGCACAGGTAAACATGAGTGATAAGCATGCTGATGATTTTTCTACTATTGATCTTGAAGGAGAAGGGGATGTGACAGATCACGACATGCATGATCCAACATTTCTTTCACTTCTTAGTAACTTGGGTTGGAAGGATGAAGAGGATGAACATGTGGCTGTTCCATCTAAAGCTTCTAAGGAAAGTGAAACTCCTCCTTTAAAGATCAGTGATACCTCTGTTACTCAAGCCCCTACTACCATCCAGGTTGGGGCATCTAGAAGAAGTAAAGGTGAAATCCAGAGGGAACTCTTAGGCTTAAAAAGAAAGGCGCTTTCTCTAAGACGCCAAGGGGAGACCGAGGAGGCGGATAAAGTTCTGGAAATGGCAAAAGTATTAGAGGCACAGTTGGCAGAGATTGAAGTGCCAAACAAGGAGGTCCGGGTTGAAATAGATAGAAGAATGGGAAATGAGATAATCAGTTCTCCCCTTAAAACTACAGTTGATGAAAGAGATGTGTCAGAAGAAGATATGCATGATCCAGCACTGCTCTCAGTGATGAAGAATTTGGGGTGGAACGATCAAGTTGAAACTGTAACCATGCAAGCAGAACATTCTAAACCAACTGCTAGTAGTTCTGTACATTCTGATGACCTATCCATGGTCCCATCCTCTCCAGAAGTTCTTGTTGTTCCACCAAAAAGGAGCAATCGGGATATTCAAAAGGAAATTTTGGGGTTGAAAAGAAAGGCTCTTGCCCTTAGACGAAAAGGAGAAACTGAAGAAGCTGAGGAAATTCTGAGAACTGCGACATTATTAGAGGCCCAAATGGAAGAAGTAGAAGCCCCCAAGAAAGAACAACCGTTTGACGGTTCAAATGATAAAGAACCTCAGAGTTTTGGGCCTCAAAGTGTGAAGGATGGTGTGGAAGTAAATAAAGGGACAACACAGGCAGCAGTCGGTCAGAATAGAAAAGATGTTGAGAGGCCCACAAGTTTAGGATGGAATGAAAAGGGTACAAATAATCCTCCTCCAAGGATTTCTGATATTTCAATTCCTGTAATGGCCCGGTTAGAAGATTTAGGTCCTCCAGGTGAAACAAGAAAAGCAGAAGGCACTGGATTCATTCTTCCATCAGGTCAGTCCGCAAGCATAATGGATTTGCTTACCGGTGATGATTGGAGAAATTCTCAATCATCTGAGAAAAATGTTGAAGATTGGGGCAGTCAAGAGAGTGTTGCATATGGAAAACGAGAAGAAACAGTTGATTTGAACGAGAAGCCACATATGGATGAATCAAATTCAGTTCATTTGACTGTTTCTCAGAATGACCAAGCTTCTCTCCGACAAGAAATTCTGGCACAAAAAAGGCGGGCAGTTGCTCTCAAGAGAGAAGGGAAATTGGCGGAAGCTAGGGAGGAACTTCGGCGGGCAAAACTCTTAGAGAAGTCTCTGGAGGATGTCAATAATCCCCAACCTGGTAGTGGTTCTAGTTCTGTATCAATCTCCACTCCCAATGCTGCTTCAAGTGGACAAAAAGAGCATAGTTCATCAAATTTGGCTCCAAGACCCCCTGGTTCTAGTTCGGTATCAAGGTCTACTCTCGATGTTGCTTCCAGTGGACAAAAAGGGCATAGTTCATCAAATTTGGCTCCAAAACCCTTGTCCAGTCGTGATCGTTTCAAGATTCAACAGGAGTCTCTCAGCCATAAGCGGCAGGCACTGAAGCTGCGAAGGGAAGGTCGAACGGAAGAAGCAGATGCTGAGTTTGAATTAGCGAAGGCTCTTGAAACTCAGTTGGAGGAGTTGGCTGGCCATAATTCCACGAAATCTTCTGTTAGTGGAGCAGAACCAGTTGATGATGTTGGTGTTGAAGATCTTCTTGATCCTCAACTTCTGTCTGCTTTGAAAGCAATAGGTTTGGAAGATGCTAGTATTGTATCCCGAGGCCCTGAAAAACCAGAGCCAGCAAAACCCGTTGTGGTTAAGAGTGAAAATTCTATCCAGGAGAGAATTGAACTGGAGGGGAGGATTAAGGCGGAGAAGGTAAAGGCAGTAAACTTGAAACGTTCTGGAAAGCAAGCTGAAGCCTTGGATGCTCTTCGGCGAGCCAAAATGCTTGAAAAGAAGCTGAATTCTTAGTTTTACACACACAGAGAATCATGTCATTTCCTTGCAAAGTTGGAGTGAGGCTACTGTGGAAGAATGGCTTGGGCCATGATGAGTAGAAGTAAAAGATATAAAAATTATTGAAGAATTCAGGCTTCTTGGGGGAGTTGTATACTAATAACATGTAACAACATATTGTTACATTTTTCTTACGAACAATTTCGAAAATGTTAATTTGAAAAAGATTGTTGGAGATGTATGGGTTAGGTTGTGTGAATTGTGATAATTAAAATCAAGAAAGTATGGTTTGTTCGAGCATTTGATTGTTCCTGTTGGTAACGATTGTATTTTTTTTTTATTATAGGAATATGCTTTAGTTTGAAAGGTTCTATATTTATTATAGGAAAATAATGATAACACTGAAATTATTCCATAAATATGACCTATATGGATAATCCTTGCCTTGGGGTTTGAAATGGAGCAGAGTTGACTGGAGATTCAATCAAGTCCATTTTAACAGGTTTGGATTTTAATCTCGAATCTGAATTCAAATCTTTATTGAAGTCCCTCTTTATTTATTTATTTTGGAACACTCCCATCTCAACTTGTGCCTAAATCCATAAGAAAATGTAATATCCCTAATTTTAAAAGAATAGTCATGGTATTTTAATAAATTGTTTAATTGTATTTTTAATTATTAATTATTTATTTGCTTATTTATTTGAATAAATTGTGAATTATGTTATTTGAATGAATTGTTTTATTTAATTGTTTAATTAATTGCTTATTTAATTGTATTTTACTTTTTCTTTAATTGACTTAATTATATGCTTATATGGATTATACGCTTATGCGGATTAATGAATTAAATGTTTTAATAATTTTAGGGTTTTATTTTCTTCACGGATGTAGCTGACTTGGTTATGTAATTAGAATTAGGGTTGGTATTTGTATAAGCCTATATATATACCTTTATACTTCTGCAAGGGTTTTTAGAACTCTATTTACAAACTGTGAAGGCTGAGAGAAAGTACAGGGTGGTTTGAGAGAGAACAGAGAGAGACAAGTTAGGGTTTTGGTTAGGGTTAAGGGCTGAACCAAGGAGGATTAATTGACGCATGCTTGTGGGCTGAACCAGGAGCAGCGGATGTAAGTAAAACAATTAAGGTCGCCAGAGTTGCTAGAGAAGACGGTTTAAGATTTCTAAAATGAAATCAGAGGCAAGTCTCTATTCTAACTCATTCTTTTAAACCTGTGTTCTGTGCATGCCTAGGTAGACTCCAGGGGTTTAATTAATGCTAAAACAAAATTTTAATGCGTGTTTAAACTATATTTAATCTCGTTGAATTAAACTAGTTTGCAAATTCTTAAAGTTCTGTTAACTGGTTCCCGCTGTCTTTGCGTTTAAGCTTTGTTTAATTGAGATCGTTGATGCATATCGATGTCTTGTAAATAATCTGGGACGTTGAATGAACACTAGAACAAGTATTAAAAGAATTACAGAAGCCCGGGGTATTGCCGGAGGCGAGGAAGATGAAACAGAAAAGGCTAACAACTCCAAGGAGTGAGAGAGCAGGCTCCCAAAAAGAGGGAGCCAGCTCCCTCATTGATGGAGCCGGCTCCAAGGAGTGTGGAGCCGGCTCTTAGCTCCACAGCCGGCTCCCAAGGGTAGGGAGTCGGCTTCCATGTTAATAGAACAGGCTCTCAATTTGTGAAAGCTTGCTCTCGCCCAGAATTATGTATTAGCTATTTTTAGGGCGTTGTTTGGGCTGTACATGGTATTTTTTACTATGTTTAAACTGCTTTAAATGATGTATGGGATTGTTATGACCTGTAATATTATGGGGAAACATTAATTCATAATTGGACTAAGGAATGGAGCAAGACGAATTTAGGGAAAAACCTATAGGTTGCACACTGTTTTGGTTAATTAAATTACTTGCTGGAACTTGGAGCTTCTGTTATATATAATTTAATACTATTTAATCATAATTAAACAGAGTTATAAGTGTAGTGAATTACTTGTAATTAACTACGCTTGGTTTGGAATAAATTGGTATTTAACTTGCTTTTAACTGTATCAATTTATGGCCGATTTGGAGGATTTAAATGCTTTGATTTAATTTAGCAATTTAAATAATTGGAACATGATTTTTAGGTTTTATAATGAATTCCTAATATCGTTTTATATGTATTAATTTATATTGATGCATATTTTGGAGAAGGGTTAATGAATACCTGGTGTTGTTTTATCAATTATGCTAATTGGAGGATTGTATGCACCGGTATGGGACGATGGCATATTAGGGATGGATTAGTTCAAATACTAAGTCTTACCTAATCTGGATTGAGGTATGGATTAACCATAAATATTAAGTCCTACTTATATTTGTGTCATGTCAATAAAATAATTGAATGACCTACTTTGGTTTCTGGATGGATTGTTATACATATATTAGGCCACTATACCAGATGGATGATATTTTGTATTAGGAGTATACGGACTTTATATATATATATTATGGTGCCATGGTATGAGCTTGAGTCTCAGGACCATGGTTAGAGTGCGTATATCCCCTATGATGGATAACTGGACATAGGTGTTGTTCCCTGGTAGGTCTAGGTACACATGACCACGTTATGTGCGATTTGCATGGTATCTTTACTCAGGCTGAGACAGACCTATTGGACTAGTGAGCGTCCTATAGTGTGTATTTATACATATATGGACTATTCTAGTTATTGTCGAGTTATCTAGGATGTATCTGCGTATCAGGTTTCTGTATAGATCGTAATAGGATAGGACTTGCATGTGGGCCTGACCCACTTTCTTGTTTTTCTGGTGTTCGTCAGTTCCAGGGTTAGAGCTTGATCGTGCAGAGCAGATACAATGACTTACTCCTCCGATTACGTATGATTGCTTTCTATATTTAGCGTTGGATTTTTGTTACAGTTATTTCTTTTCCAGTTTGGGATTTTATTATGGGTCCACTTGATGGATTCCCGAGTTGTTAAATTAATGGAGTTATTTTGGATTATTGGATTTTAACAATAGTAACCTTTGAGGATTTTATAATTAGAATTCTTTTCAGCTTATTATTTTATTTCTTTGATTTATCTTGTATTCTGTGCTTATTTACATATTAATTGTTTGGTATCCCTCGGGTCTGTGCTCGGACTTGATCACCCGTGACTCTAGATTCGAGGGGTATCACAGTTGGTATCAGAGCACTCCAGGTTTAGTGTCTCTAGGATTCTATCGTATAAGACTTTTGCGTAGCGTTTTCTCTTATTTAGAGCTTAAGTTTAGGATTCATTGTATTCTTTTACGGTTCGGTTTAAATCGTACTGATGTCTGTCTTTCTATGTTAACAGAATGGTTAACGCTAGGATTAGATAGAACAATCAGTGACTAAGGGAAGCAGCCCGTAGGCAGTTTCAGGAGGATGATGGTCAGTTTTACGAAGAACAGGAGGAAGTTCAGCAGACTCAGGATCAAGGAGGAGATCCAAAGTATCCTCCTTATATCAATGACCTCATTGCTTGGGCTATAGAAGCAGGTGTGACAGCTGTACTTCGGAATCAACCATCGGTTCAGTAGGTGCCTATACCAATACCGGTTGTTTAGGTTGATACTTGGGAAAATGCTAGGAGTTCTTTCACAAAAGGGAGCCCACCTGAGTTCTCAGGCTCGACTGATGCGAAAGCAGCTCACCAGTGGAAATAGGATATCGAATGACAGCTTCGCCTAGTTTAGTACACGGAGGTTCAGAAGCAGATGCTTGCTACCTTCAAGCTAGTTGGAGATGTACTATAGTGGTGGGAGTCAGTTACCACTGCAGAGGAGAAAATGTCATTGACTTATGATCAGTTTAGTGCACGCTTTGATGAGAAGTACTTCCCTTACGTAGTCAGGGCAGCTATGAAGACAGAGTTCCTTAATCTGCAGCAGGGAAACATGACAGTGGCAGAGTATGAGCAGCAGTTCACACACTTATCTCTTTTTGCTCTAGAGGAGGTGGATACAGAAGAGAAGAAGCGAAATAGTTTCGTTAAGGGACTGATGTGGTCTATCAAGTGAGCTATTACAGGTAGTCTAGCCTACACTACTTATGCTCAGGTGGTGGACGCCACTTTACAGCAATATCAGTTGACCGTGGACTTCAGACAGGCTAAGAATGAGAAGCGGGGTGACAGAGACTCTACTAATTAGTCAGTTGAGAAAGGAAATGGCAATGGACACTGACAGAATGACAAAAGGCAAATTCCAGGGACAGTAGTCTTGGAAGAAGCACAAGGGTGGTTCAGATACTTACAGGGATGGGGCACCCATTTAGAGGTAACAGAATGGGGGACCACAGGCAGGATAGGGTCAGCCACAGGCTAACCGACAGAGGAGTCCATTTGGTACTTTCCAGGGTAGTTGCTACACTTGTGGAGAGTATGGTCATACTTCTAGGTAGTGTCCTAAAGCAGGACAGGGACAAGGACAGCATATGCAGCAGGGATAGAGGGCCCCGGTACCTTTACCCACTTCACAGGTTCCACGGATTCAGGGACAGACATATCCGGCTTTACTAGCACCGCCACAGCCTTAGGGACAGGCACCGCAACAGTTGCATTATGGCAGTGTGTACAACCCCATGCCACAGGGTATTCAGGTACCTCAGGCTGTTGAGGGTATGTTTCCTATTCATGGTTCGTTGGGGCATGTTTTATTTGATACGGGTGCTACACACTCATTTGTATCTAGATCTTTTGTTGCTTTATCTGGGATGACGACGCGGGTATGCAGTAGACCTCAGGGTATTTCTATACCTTTAGGCAATACAACATGAGAGTGATGGGCCTGTGACATTAGATATTGGTAGACTCAGATTTTTAGCCAATCTATTGGTTCTGGACATGCACACTTATGATGTGATACTTGGGATGGATTGGTTATTGCACTACCATGCCCAAGTTAATTGTTATGATAGGTCTATTGTGTTCACCATACCTGGTTAGGATATGTACGTTGTAGCTATACCACGTTCTAACAGGGTTACTAGCACATATTTGTTCCATATGGAGGAGGAAACGGAGGAGGCGATTACTGTGTCATTGGATAACATACCAATTATACAGGATTTTCCAGATGTTTTTCAGGAGATTCCAGGAGTGCCACCTAGTCGCGAGATTGACTTTGTGATTGACTTAGCTCCAGGTACTACGCCTATTTCTAGGGCACCATACAGAATGACACCAGTGGAGATGAGAGAGCTGAGGGATCAGATTCAGCAATTACTTAGCCAGGGTTTTATTCGTAGGAGTACTTCACCCTGGGGAACACCAGTTCTATTTGTGAAAAAGAAGGATGGTTCGCTTCGTATGTGTATAGATTACAGGGAATTGAACAAGGTTACTATTCGTAACAAGTACCCTTTGCCCATGATTGATGATCTTTTTGATCAGTTGAAATGAGCTATATACTTCTCTAAGATTGATATGCGTTCTGGATATCATCAACTTAGGGTACGGGAGTAAGATGTTCCTAGGACAACATTTCTCACTAGATATGATTCTTATGAGTTTCGTATCATGCCATTTGGACTGACTAACGCACCGGCAGTCTTCAAAGATTTGATTAACAGAGTCTTCAGGGCTTATTTAGATCACTTTGTCATTGTTTTTATAGATGATATTTTGATTTATTAAAAGTCAGAGGACGATCATGCTAAACATCTACGCATAGTCTTATAGACGCTTCGTGAACACCAGTTATATGCCAAGTTCAAGAAGTGTGAATTTTGGCAGTGAGAAGTGAAGTTTCTAGGTCACGTGGTGTCAGAAAGGGGAATAACGGTAGATCCAGCCAAGGTTTTAGCAATGGTTGAGTGGG
>NW_026775617.1:0-24612 GCF_030987335.1 Cornus florida | reverse complement strand
ACCATGCAATTTCTGAATAAAACTATCCATATAAGAGCTCTCAAGCCCCTTGCTTAACAAGAACTCCTTCCATTTAGCATGATTAACCATTACCTCCTTCCCCACTTCACCATCAACCTCCATTACCGACCTTATTGCCTTGCACACACCCTCCCTAGTAAAATTACCATCCTCTTCACCCTTCTCAACCTCCACTCCAACTTTCAAATCCCCACCCATCAATCTTGCATTGATAATTTGATCACCCACATGTGGCATTAGCACTAATTGGCAATCATTCACCATAGCTTCCGACAACGAACCCGAACCACAGTGGGTCACAAAGCACCCCACTGAAGGGTGTCCCAATATCAACTGTTGCTGAACCCAACCTCCATGAACCACTCCTCTCTCTTCAGTCCGCCTCTGAAACCCTTCGGGCAAAGCCGATTCAATCGTTTGAGCCCCGACAGGGGGTTTCAGGGCAGCAAAAAAGGGCATACCTGTCAACTCCAAACCCAAAACCAGTTCTTGAAACTGATCGCTTTTAAGCACACACTCACTTCCAAATGCACAGAAAATGACAGTTTTAGCTTTGAAATTGTCCAGCCACTTTGCCCATTGCTCTTCTAGGGTTGAAGTTGGCTGCTCTGGCACAACCGGCCCGGCCAATATCACCGGCTTCTTGAACTGGTTTTCAAGGTAATCACTGTAAGGACCTTCAATCTCATTACAACTTTTAAAACAAATGGCATCACATTCAGTGAATGAGGTTAAAAGACGTTGTGTGAAGGACACGCCTATACCATACTCTTTTACAGATGCATTGCTTAGTTCACGAGCTTCGTGGGCACTTAGCTTGATAGATGAAAGTGGAAAACCAAGTGGAGGCTCCATTAAATCAGGTGGATTCAAATGTTTTTCACTTAGTCTTCGTGCCGGGCTTAACAGGTAACCAATAGTTGCAGGGCTTATGATGCAATAATGTATGCACTTAATGCCTAAAGGGCGAGCCAATGCTGGTAACCAATGAGCAAAATCAAAGAAAACAAAATTAGGTTTGAGGTCTTTAAGAAAAGCTTCAATGGTGGGTTTTGTGAGATCCATGGCTGCCATGATTAGAGACTGCATGGAATATGGGACATCTGCAGTTGTTTCAGCGCCGGGAGGGAGGCCATCCACGTGTGGAACATTGACAGAGATGAAGTTGATGAGGTCTGGATGGAGATTGAAATGCTCTAATTTAGGTTGTGTATTGTTGGGTATGAAGAAAGAGATTTTGTAGCCTCTCTCGGCAAGTTTGTTGGAGATATGAAGATGGGCAGTGAGGTGACCCAAGGCAAACCATGGGTACATAACTATGTGAAAGGCTTTGTTTCCCATGTATGAATGGTGCGTGAGCGCAACGATCCTTTTACAAAGTGCACACTCCTTTGCAAGTTACTGTAATTTCAAAAGGGGAAGATCCTGCAATTCATACATCACTCATCACAAAAAGCACTGCCTTATTTAAATGATTGGAACCATTTACAAAACATGCTTAAATTAAGAAAGGGCATTTAAAATTAACTTATACATAGCATATGAAAAACTATATATATATATATACACACACACTTGTACATTCATAACTCCAACGAAAAGCTCAAACTATAGCAAGTGTTGATATTTGGCCAAATCCTGCATACATATTGGAACCACTTAAAAATGCCATCCATTTTGCACAAAAATGGCCAAAAGAATCCCCAACTAAGTAAAAATTAAGGATATGCTTAGTTTGTCGCTCATAAAACAGTCAACAACTTATAAATAAAGAAATTATTTTCAAAAAACTATAAAAGACAATTTTTTGAAAACATATATCTTTTTCTTAACTGAGTTATCCTATGTGTCTAAGATTATCATGGATATTAGATTGAAAGTGTGTTGCTATCTTGTCAAGGCAATTTTAGGGATCAATTTTAAGAGAAACTGGAACATTCTTCAGTTTAAGGGATCAATTTTAGTTTCTACTTTCTAGATTCCTCTGTTCCTCAACATCAAAATTGATATATATATATATATATATATATATATATGTATGTATGTATCTACAGATTACACACTACACACATACATATCCCTGTCCCTAAATCTGCAGAATAATGAAACAAGAGAGTGGAGAGGAGAGTGCATACCTTTACCGTGTAATTTGGAAGACTTGGCTTTTGAGAGAGGTCTACTAATTTTTAAAACGGAGAGAGTAGCAGTAATGATGCCGGACACTACATTTTGTAGTTCAGACTGCCTTCCTCACATATTAATAGTCTTACTTTCAGAGTAAACTTTTTTTTCTCACATATTAATAGCCTCTCATAAACACATTTATCTTACTTGTGACTTTTTTTAATGGAACAATTATTTTTAGAAAAGTCAAAAAGAAAAGGCCGACTACTATCTTTTAAAAATGAGGGACGTGTATCCCTTAATAGACACAAAACAAACCTACCAAGTTATAAAAAATGTCATGAAAAAACCCATGATTGCAACTGTTTGCTAACTGTTTGATGAAATAGATATGGTGTGTCATAATTGTCATTTGTCTGTTGTAAATAAGTGCACGGAAATTAAATTGACGTGTCAAAGTGGTGGCCCACTTTTGAAGTTCTGAAGAGAGAAATAGTAGGACACATTGCAAATGTCGGTCAATTACATGTCAGAAAAAATAAATAAAACTCTCACATCTCTATGTCATTTATTGATGTGTCACAAGTTTATTATTATTATTATTTATTTTTTTTGGGCATAAAAATAGAGATTTGTTAGTCTATTGGGCTCGCTGAAAAGTGGGCTAGCAATTTTGGGTCGCCAACAACGGCGACCCTGTTAGTAAATCAGAATTTTGAAAGTGGAATGAAAATTTAGTTTAATTTAAGAAGAAAATAATAATTTCAAGACTCCAAAAAAGAACTAATTTTTTTTAATTTCAATATCAATACTCTAATTTGGTTCTCCCAAACATAGCTTTAAGGTATGTGTGTGTGTGTGTATTTGGACGTAAGGTATATGTATATTCAGCCAATGCTCAAATGTTGTAAAATTCAATTCTGTACGGTAGTTTTATGATTTTTTATGAGGGGCTAGGATCCCACATGCTAATAAGAGTCATTAATTATATAGTGGGGCAAAAATTATTATTGAAACAGAAAGATTTAAAAAATTACAGATATTTGTACAAATTTTGATTATATAATTATTGTTGATTTGGACAATTGATGGCTGATATTAAAAATCAAAGCATATCTAGTTTCATGGAAACCATATACCGTGCGTGGCATACACTTACCTTTTTTTTTAGTGAAATGCAGTCCTTTTAACTGAAAGCTCTGCCCGAACAAAATAGCACCCGTAGGAATCCAATTTCAATTCAATTCGCTCATTTGTCACCTCTATAACCATGTATTGTTAAGAAGTGAAATTTTTTGAATTTTTAATTACGGTATTTTGCTTGAGATTATAAGTGCAAAGGTATACATTGCCCTAATTTTTGTTGATCTATCCACTGCAGAACTTTAGCCATTGTTGATCTCAATTATCAAAACTTTAGTCACGTAAAGAAAATCAATAAATCAACTAGTCTAAACCTGAAAATATAAACAGAGAAATAAATAAATCTAATTAACAAATAATTTAATAAATAAAAAACCACATTATTAATCAATAGGATTATACGAATACCGTGTGTGTGGTGAAAAACTAATACAATTGGTATTTAAAAAAAAAAATCTAATTAAAGAATTAATACATAATTTAAACATTGAAAAAAGAGAAAAATCATTCATGTACTAATTCATGGACAGTTACATTATAACAATTCCAAAATATATCTACTATAATAAAATAAAAATACCAATCAATTCATGATTTTCTTTTTTAAAAAAAAAACCTATTATGTATCAATGTATTCAACCAAGAGATGAAAAATTCAAGAGAAAGCAAAAATATTTGTTCTTAAAAATGATAGAGAGATTATATATATAAATACACATATGTATGTATAAAAATATTATATGTATTTTAATTATCGGAAGAAAAAAATATATTATATGTATTTTAACGATTATTTGTTAGTGAGAGCCTTATTTGAGAATGAAGGACTTCCATTGCCTCATCAGTGTTTGGAGGGTGGAAGGTGAACTCTGGATTATTTCCAAGTCCGTAGGGTGGAAACTTCAATCAGGTGAGAAAAATTATAATAAAAGAAAAATACCAATCAATTTATGAATTTCTAAAAAGACCTATTATGGGAGATGAAAAATTGTTATTGAGTGAAATAATATTATAGGAATGCATACACGTGTGTTTTTATTGAGAGCCTTACTCTCAATAACAATTTCAATTTTAATTAATTATTAGCAATAATGACAAACAATCATATAAATTGTATTAAACAATGAAATTGTTAAGCTTTTCAATTTCTTGCTTTAAAAGCAAAACATATCATTAGATTTAAAAATTATAAAAAAAATGTTAAGAAATTCAAAAAATAACCAACTAGTCCTTAAAAATGTGAGAGAGAGAGAGAAAGGGACGTTGTAACTAATGGGTAATTTTAAGAGGTGAAAGAATTTTAATTAATTATTAGACAATAATGACAAAAAAAATTATATAAATTATATTAAACAATCATCATAGAAATTGTTAAGCATTTCAATTTCTTGCTTTAAAAGCAATCAATATCATTAGATTTAAAAATTAGAAAAAATGTTAAGAAATTCAAAAAATTGCTTACACTGTTAGAATGGTAAAGATATAGGTATAAATTTTGATACATTTTTTATGGGTAAAGTACAAGAAACAATATAGGTTTTGTGCACAATGCCTCCCTCCATTTTTAAACACAAGCATTGTTAGTTCCTATTTTTTAAAAAGGTGCATTTCAGTCTATATTTTTCAAAAAATGTTCAAATAACCCCATCTAACCACTTTTTGACAAAAAAATAAATCTGAAAATCCAATTTTGACCTTTTTTTTCTTTCCATAATGTGTATTTATATAATACTTAAAAAACATGAAAATCAAATTAAACATTACAATTTATGGAGAAAAAATTAAACATTATACACCTTTAAGCTCCGACGTAAAATATTTTCTTTTTTCAGGTAAAATATTTTCTTTTATTTTTATTTTTTAGTGTCAGGCAAGGGTCTAGGTGGAGTCCATCCGGTGAAGCATGTAAAATAACTTAGCGAAAATTGATGAATAAGTTATTTTTGTTAGATTTTTTTTTTTCGTAAATATTTTACAACAACCAAACACCAGAATAAATATATATATATTACATTCAAACAACCATAAACTGAAAAAAAATAATAATAATAATAAACATTACACAAAATAATGGTAAAATGAAATGCAATTGCTCTTTTCTACATAGTGTCTGTGTGTGCATAAATCATTGCGATAATAGTGGTGGATGAGACATTTGAATAGGGAAAAATTGAACCTATAAAAGTTGTGTACCATGCTTTTAACAAAGGATCATGTAATATCATTGTAGTAATAAATGTGGGCAAGTGTTTAGGGTTAGAAAATGCAAATTTTTATTTTTTTCCATTTATGATTTAATGACTAATAGCATAGTAAAGTTATTGTTTGGCTAGATTAATGGATATCACAGTGCCAGCATCATAAGGAAAATATATGGCCAAGGATTTGTGTCCTTTGTTTAGTCATTTGACATTACTTGCATGTTTTAATATTATTGTATTCGTCTGGCAAAAGAATTTTAGAGTAGCTATTTAGAGGGGTATTTGCACCAAATTAAAATTGTAAGAGGGTTTTAAACTACGTTGAGACTTTTTTGCACTATATTTATACTATTGAATATTTTTTTTTTTTGCACTTTACCCTTTTATTATTGAATTGTTACACAAATAAAAACTCAGATTTTTAATATAAAATTTTCATTTAGGACGATTTAAAAGTTGTAAGGTTCATTTATTAGAGCCAGAATTTTTGTTGGTAAGACAAATTAACAACTAATGTCAAAACAGGACTTGGACACATGATTTTATATACCTTGTAACCAATCAGTAAAACCAGCATAACCTAAATAACAAAATTCAGTTCCAAAGAAGACTAGCATGCTTCTGTAGATGCTCATCAAATTCTCCCACCCAACCCAAATCTCTTGTTTATTTATTTATTTATTTATTTTACACAAATAAAGGAAAAACGGACTACAAGCCACTACGTACAACTATCAACAAACAGAGCTTCCCTTACACAACTGGGAAGAGTACTCCAATAAGGATTAGAGGTTCTAGCCTGAAGAGCCAACCTCATTGCATTTTCTAGGAAACCAAATCATATAAATATATATATATATATATATATATATATATATATATATATAGTGAAATATCAAACTGACTCATTAATATTCCAAAAGACCATGCAATTTTTGAATAAAACTATCAATATAAGAGCTCTCAAGCCCCTCGCTTAATAAGAAGTCCTTCCATTTTGCATGGTTAGCCATTACCTCCTTCCCTACTTCACCATCAACATTCATTATCAACCTTATTGCCTTGCACACACCCTCCCTAGTAAAATTACCATCCTCTTCACCCTTCTCAACCTCCACTCCAACTTTCAAATCCCCACCCATCAATCTTGCATTGATGATTTGATCACCCACATGTGGTATTAGCACCAACTGGCAATCATTCACCATAGCTTCCGACAACGAACCCGAACCGCAGTGGGTCACAAAGCAGCCCACTGAAGGGTGTCCCAATATCAGCTGTTGCTGAACCCAACCACCATGAACCACTCCTCTCTCTTCAGTCCTCCTCTGAAACCCTTCGGGCAAAGCCGATTCAATCGTTTCAGCCCCCACAGGTGTTTTTAGGGCAGCGAAAAAGGGCATACCTGTTAGCTCCAAACCAACAACCAGTTCTTGAAACTCATCCTTTTTAAGCATACACTCACTTCCAAATGTACAGAAAATGACAGTCTTAGCTTTGAAATTGTCCAGCCACTTTGCCCATTGCTCTTCTAGGGTTGAAGTTGGCTGCTCTGGCACAACTGGCCCAGCTAGTATCACCGGCTTCTTGAACTGCTTTTCAAGGTAATCACTGTAAGGACCTTCAATCTCATTACAACTTTTAAAACAAATGGCATCACATTCAGTGAACGAGGTTAAAAGACGTTGTGTGAAGGACACACCTATACCATACTCTTTTACAGTTGCATTGCTTAGTTCACGAGCTTCGTGGGCACTTACCTTTATAGATGAAAGTGGAAAACCAAGTGGAGGCTCCATTAAATCAGCTGGATTCAAATGTTTGTCACAGAGTCTTCGTGCTGGGCTTAACAAGTAACCAACAGTTGCAGGGCTTATGGTGCAATAATGTATGCACTTTATGCCTAAAGGGCGAGCCAAGGCCGGTAACCAATGAGTAAAATCAAAGAAAACAAAGTCAGGTTTGAGGTCTTCAAGACAAGCTTGAATGATGGGTTTTGTGAGATCCATGGCGGTCATGACTAGAGAATGCAATGGATATGGAACATCTGCGGTGGTTTCAGTGCCGGGAGGGAGGCCGTCAACGTGTGGGACATTGACAGAGATGAAGTTGATGAGGTCTGAGTGGAGATTGAAATGCTCCACCTTGGGCTGTGTATTGTTGGGTATGATGAAAGAGATTTTGTGGCCTCTCTCAGCAAGTTTGTTGGAGATATGAAGATAGGAAGTGAGGTGGCCCATGGCAAACCACGGGTACATAGCTATGTGAAAGGTTTTGTTTTCCATGTATGAATATGTGTGTGTTTGTGTGTGCAGTGATCCTTTTACAAAGGGTACACTCCTTTGCAAGTTACTGTAATTCCAAAAGGAGAAGATCCTGCAATTCATACATCACCGATCACAAAAAGTGGAGATTGCATCATCAAACGATGAAAGTGGATCATTATAGGTGATTTTCAACTGGTCATCCAATCTCCACCCTTAATAAAGTACGACACTCTCATCCTTGCTCCCAACAAAATGGACAAACTATAGCCAAGTGTTGATACTTGGCCAAATCCTCCCCTACATAATAGTACGTCCCATCAATTTTACACAAAAATGGCCAAAAGAATCCCAAAATTACATTGAAATTAATGTTCTTCATTTACAGAATATGCAAGAACATTTACAGAATATGCAAGAACAATGAAAGGACCTCATGAGCAACCATGAAAAGAAATGAACTCTCTCTCAAATTGAGATGAAAATTCCACATTCTTAATTAATCATTGTTCCTCCACATCAATATAACATATGTAAGCGCGCATATTATACACACACATAAATATCACTGTTCCTAAATATGCAGAATTATGAAACCAGAGAATGGAGAGTGCATATATATATTACCTTTACCGTGTAACTTGGAAGGCCTCGGCTTTTGAGAGGGGTCTCCTAGTTTTTTAGAACGGAGCAACAATGATGCTGATCAACCATAAAAACATACATTTTATTTCCCTTTTTTAGTAGGTTATATATAGAAAAGTTGGAGGGAAGTTGGGGATCTGTTGCTTATTTAAATTGTTTTGGTAGGTAATTCTTTCTTTCTTTTTTTCTATAATAAGTAGGTAATATTTTGTTGCTTCACAAATAAAGAATGATGAGATCTAACCGAGCAAGTAATGATAACATCATCATACATTAAAATACTTATCATTATTCATTTCTTAAACAAAACTATAACCAAAATGATTCTTCAGCAGTTTTCTCTAACCGAATGGTTTCTTGCATCAGTTCTCTAGTAAAAAATACATGCCTTTGATTTATTTATTTTTGTTTCACAATAAACACGAAAGTCTCATTTGCCCCTCACTTCTTAATGTCTCAAGTAAAACCTTAATAGCAAATGATAAGAGGAATGCTGTGATGAAACAGAAAACATCACAACTCTTAACAGCAGATAAATAGCGAACATGTATACTTTGATCATTGATGGCCATACAAATAAGTCTACACGAGCATTTTACATACCCAACAACTAGAAATTGCAAATTGCTGCTAATATATATATATATGTATATCATAACCAGTGTTTCTCTATATAATTAGTATCATAGTCTTAAATTCCAAATGAGATTTGGAGGATGTCACATGTATATTATTGCATTCACCATTCCTAGTCTGTTTTAGTGTGTTCATCATATAGAACAACGGGTCAGCAAAAAAATTGTAAAGGTAGCCACTTGTAAACCATCATCCACCGGTTAGAATATGCTCACTTATCTCAGTCAGATTTCGGCACTGTGCCTCCAGGGAACAAAGAAAAATGCATCATGTCCTCATGTGACCAAGAAACATCAGATTGATGAGAGACAGAAGACTGAATGATATGATAGAGAAGAAAAGAAAGAGAGACTCAACTGCTATAGCAAAACCATTTGGCTGGACCAACAAAAAGTGCTGCTTATTCCATATGCATCCAAGTTTCTTCAACTACGTCAAGTAATAGCCACTCGGATTGTCGACAAGGTAATCATATGGTGCACCAATTCCATAATCAAAACCTTCACTTGTAGGTGCCATTTGCTTTGGAGCAGAATAGACATTTCCAACACCATCCCTCAAATTACCTTTTGTCCTCCCCTTGAGGGAGGGCTTTCTGTCCAAGGGAAACTCAGCAGTAAGCCTTCTCATCTGCTTCTGCAGATCAACAACTGAATCGTTTGTAATTTTTCCTTTTGGACTCTTCTTCCCATCAACCAGCTTAAATTCCAACCTATACAAGGCACAAACATCACACTTGTCGATCTCGTACTCATAAAGATGCCATTCACAATTTTTCATTGGTTGCGGATCCATATAATAAGATCTCTTCAACCCTCCAAACTCATTCATCACTTGCTTCCTTGACTCATGCCAGCCACGCCCATTATAATCTGGTAATGACCTTTGCTTTCTATTTCCGCTCTCAAATGCTCTTCGGGGCTTATCAAAAAAGAGCCACTCCCTGATTGTCTCACCCTCAAGTACTGAAAAATCAAAGAGCTCTGCAATAACACAAGGGAGTCGATTGATCATACAAAACTCACAAATAAAATCATTAACACAACTTCTTTCCCAACTTAATGGGGGAGAAAAAGTTAATAACTGAACAGACCTTGAGACATTTACAAACTTACCGGGAGCATTCCAGGGGGACTTTGAAGTTGCTGCTCCCTCACATTCTGGAATACCAACATGTTTTCCTTGTGCTTTGGCCCTAAGAGCATTGAAAAGCACTGGATCTTTCACGCCAATACCACCAGGTCTCAGAACTGGCGTCATACCAGGTGGACCTTCATTCAGTGCAAGTGCTCCATGAAGGCTACTGCAATAGTCTTGACACCAGGCCAATCCTTGAGCAGGCCTGTTACAATCCCAAAGCGCACATTTCGGCCCCAAGAAAGCAGAAGGTGGAGGGCAAATATTTGGCAGAAAAGCAGAGATCTGAGGGATAGCATCCTCACCACAAAGACCCGAACCATCAAAACAGAAAGAGTCTGCTCAAAGTCTTGATGGAAATCAAAAGCATGATAATCCAACTGAGTCCCCCCCCCCCCCCCCCCCCCCCCCCCAGTCCCCGACCACCCCCCCTGTAAACTCCTGAAGGGGATTCTCTGCATTGATCAACCAACTGAAATCCTTGTTGCTGTGGCCCCTGATTCACACCAAAGCACTGCTGTATAATCCAAAGCACAACTTGTCAGTAAGTATCCATTTAAAAGCCTTACAGACATGCTGGAGATAAAGAAAAGTCGTTAAAACAACACGAGACAGAGAGAAAAAGTTTTCAAAGCTTGTTGATTCAAATTGCAGAATAAAGAGGAAAAGAAACATTCTGAACACACAACCACAATAAAAGTAAACTCTTTTCACTCTTACGCACAACGGACAAAGCAAATTAAGAAGCTGGGAGTAGGGGAGATGGAATAACTATTTGCATATTAAATGGTTTTAACTTGGAAGAGAGAAAATTTGCTACTATCTAGAGAAATAAATATAGCAGAAAATGGGAATTGGATGCGTATGGGTAGGGCTTATGGTAATATAAGTGTTAAGAAAAGGAACTGATGTAGTATCTATAAAAAAAATGGACCTTCAACCTTGATATAAAACAAAGAGAAACAGGAAGAGAATGGCTTAAGGCTTGCTGATTTGAGTTGCAGAATAAAAAGGAAAAGAAACACTCTAAAAGCATAACCACAGTAGAAAAGCAAACCCTCCCCCCTCCCTCTCTTTATGGAAAAGGTAAACTGAAGAGTAGATAAAGGTCAGAACTTAATTACACAACCAGGTGAGAAATTATAAGCACTGCCAAGAATTAAACAGTATTTAAAGTTAACAAGTCCCTCAAAGATTAAAATAAAGAGCCCATCAAAAGCTGGATATCATGTATAAGCAGTGTGCAAGTGTATGCCAGTGAATATAGAATGAGACCGTGAAAATAAGGAACTCTTTGGTAACTGGAGAAGAGCACTTGAATTCTTATATAGAAGAATAAAGGCAATATTCCAAAACTCACAAGCATTATAGGCCAAAACTAATTTTATTTGAAAATAGAAAACGAAAAAAACCAACTAAAAATCAACTAGACTTTATACCAGAAGGATCAGCAACATAAGTTATTTTATAACAAAATTTGTTCGCGGAAAGTTTCTGGAAATGAAGAAAGACCCTTTTATTAAATTATTAAATTCAACTATGGACTAGAAAATGCAGTAACCTTGAAATCGAAGTAGTACCAAACTAAAAAAATAGATGTGACCAATAAGATAAATGGAGTGCTAATTGGCATGAGAACGGTGAGGAGATGACCAAGTGAATTTCCAACCACAACAGGTCATTGCAAAAAGTCCTTGTCCAATTTCATTGCTTGAGTACAGAGTTATAATATTAAAGAAAATATCTCATAGTGCATGATCAAAGACGGAGAAATTTTTAGATGGTCCCGGGACCATTGGTCCCGGCAAATTACCATTTGACGCTTAAGCAAAAAGCTGAAAAAACTTGCAAATTTCTGACACAACTGCGTATATGTCCAATGGTGATTCGCCCGGGACCATGTAATTACTTCTCTCAAACATGATTTACTTTTAGCCAATTATAGTATAGGATAACTAGTGACCTAGAATAATAGGGATGTGTATTCTAGGGTAACAGAGCTAAGAACATAAATAATTATCAATTGGTAAAGTTAAGAGTTGCATATGAGGGCAGAGATTCATGGCTCTGAAACTCATTGAAATTGATTAGGTCATGCATAATAAACACCAATTATTGCATGGTCAACACCTTAAAGGAGCAATATAATTCATAGCAGAAGAGATTATACAGATAAGGTTTGGTTAAGCCTGTCAGCAAAGCCATTGGAACTGCAATTTGACCAAAGATTTGGCCCTAGATAGGGTTAGTGAAATACGATTATTTGAGCCAGGGACATAACACATAGTTGTTAAGTGTTATGCATGGGAAAAAGGGGTAAACAAAACTATAACAGCTTCGCATGAAACAATCAACCAAAATGTAGAGACATAATTAATTAATATGTTACAACTTTCAAACTAGAAAGCAAAACAAAACAAAAGAAACTAAGATCACACACGTTTAGCAGTAACAACAATTCAAAAGGGTGGCATAAGAACAGAACAGGGAGTTAAACCAGGCAGTCCAAAGTGCCTATTTTCTTCTTTTGGTTCATATATCTTGATGCTGAGAAACTAAGAAGCCTCATCTGGCATATAATGAACTATGAAAATGTAATGTTGCATATCTTGTTTCCATTAGACATAGAAACAGTGGTAGTGGAGAAAGTAAAAGAAATTCACACCTGCTAATTTAGTTCAAAGAAATTCAACATCACACGGCAACAAAAGATTTTTAGAGAAAGACCGGGAAATCTTTAATAGAATTTTTTTTTCTGTCCCCTCTTAATTATTCCAACATGAAATCCATGAATTCTTTAAGTTCTAAGGTTCCAAACCCGTCTACTTATAAATGAATGCTTCTTATGCTATTGGGGATGTAAAAAGCTTCAACAATGGATCTCTCTCTCTCTCTCTCTCTCTCTCTCTCTCTCTCTCTCTCTCTCTCAATATGTACGTGAATGGTACTCTCTCTCAATATATGTACCAAATTTATGATTTCAAACTAATTAAAATAGTAAGATTTATATGCAAACCGAACTAATTAGCCTAAAACTTACATGTGAACCAAACCAATTCTAATAAGATATATACCTCTTGGAAAATAGCACTATTGCTGACTTTTTGCCCATCAGGCTCAAGCTTTGGGGCAACTAATGCACTGGTGGCATCGTCTTCTTCTTCATAAAGCTGCAACAGCCGACAAATGTCTGATGAAAAAGACCCAGGACTTCCACCCTGCACAGTCAACATTTACATTATAATCCACAATTAAAATATTGGCACGCACACAAAACATTTATCATCATCGTAGTCATCATCCTTGCCTTAAACCCATATGAAAGGGACCAACCACATGAATTCTTCTTTTCCATTCTTCTATTACAAGCCGTCTCCCCTATAACACTTTTCTAAAATCATTTTTAACAATTTCATCCCATGTTAACTTCGGTCCCACTCTTTGTATCCTACCTTACATGCAAATTAGTCTTGCTCTTCTTACCAGAGCATCTATAAGTCTTCTTTGTATATGTTCATATCACTCCAATCTACTGATTCTACTCTCTCTTAATTTTCACTAATAGACACCACTCCTAATTTCTCCCTCACATGTTGATTGGTGACCCTATCTCTTTTAATCACCCCTATCGTCCAAATTAAACTACTCATTTTCACTACATGAATTCGTTGTTCCGGATTTTTTCAGTATAGTTCAACACTCTGCATCATATAAAATGATTTCCCTAAGTTATTTGTTATTCTATTATCACATAAATCGCCAGAACATGCGTATATATGTACTTTTATGTGGGCATGTCTGTGTGTACTGTGTTCATACATATTTACATTCATACATAAATACATATACACTAAAGGAATAGAAGACGCTAACGTGCAGAGAAGAAGCTGGAGAGGGCTCGTTCAGTTCAGCTTTCCACTCTCGAAGCATCTGATGAACTTGCTCTTCAAGTACAGCGACTTCAATAGTACGGCTCTCCTTCCTCGCCGATTGCAGATCCGAGAACATGCCTTGAAGATCATCCACACGGTTCTTTGCCCTATCTTTGAATAGTTGGTGCGACGCAGACTTGCATCCACCGATCTTGGTACCTTTTCCCATAGAAAAACCCTAAATCGTCAACACTCACCTGCCAAACCACAATTAAATAGGCCTCAATTCGCAATCAACTCTAAATTAGATTCAAAACCACAAGTTTAGATATTATGACAATATTTGACCATGAATTTGTGAATAATAATAACAATGAACAAAGAAAAGAATTAAAGAACGAAAGCAAATATTCGAAAAGCTGAGAGAATTATCCAAAGAGAGAGCATTTGATACCTATCTCGGAATCGGAAAGTTTGAGCAGATGAGTGTGTGTGGGGAAAGAGACTAGAGAGAGGTGCTTTTTTTCTAGTTTTCTTCTCTCTCAATTCTCTGTTGAGTTCTCTTTCTACACGGAAAGCAACGTGCGCGGCAAAAGCGTTTTAGGGAATTATGCTGGTCTGAGTTTGTCGCCGCACCCCTCGTCTTGTGTTAAATTATCCATAGAACCTTCAGCGTGTATTGACAATTCTATCCTTAATTCATAGTTTTAATTTTTTTTTTTTTTTTTTTTTTTTTTTTTTTGTGCAAGAATATTAGGTATTAGTGATTAGCAATTTTAGTATTACTTTATATTTTAAGAGGGTAGTAAGAAAATGATATCTATATCCCTTTTTATTCTTTTTCTTTTTTCCGATCAATTTAATTTTTAATAAAAATAACATAATTATCTTTAAAAGAAACTCAAATCTCACACATTATTTGATAAAATTAAAAATAAATACTAAATAATTTAAGAACTAAATTTTAAGTACTAAAGTTTTAAAATGGTAATTAAAAAAAAAATTGAAATCTTTTTAAATTTTAAGCATTTGATATTCAATAATTAGTAAAGTTTTTGTCACACAAAATTTTATCTCACGTTAAATGGTGCTTAAAATATTACGATTACGTGTTGATATAATATTTAATTTTTATATTATGTTTGTATTATTTTTTATATTATTAGTATGTGAGCATATGCATTCAGCAAGATTTTTGTTGTCACAACCACATCTGGTCATAAGAGGCCCTCGCAACTGCCTATAACCACTCCAAGTGTTATAACCTCTTCTTTTCAAATGAAAGGTGAGAGAGTTTGAACCATGTAATTATCATTATTTGAATGTATGTAATTGAGAGTCCTTTCTTAGCTTATAAAATAAAAATAAAAAATAAAAATATTAAAAAAATTGGTGTCATAATCACTACTTTGGTTATTGTGTGTCGAATTAAGGACACGTCCCTAAATATATATACCTAAAACCACTTGGGTGCCCATGAGATTCCACTTTATCAAAAGATTATTCCTTCTAACCCTTTTATTTTTCTCCTTTGCCCTTTTTCTTGTGTATTTTTGGGATTAACCATTGAGCTATGTTTGACTCCATTCTTTATTCATATCACAATAACCCATATAGGGAAGTATATGTTGCTTCAAAGTTTTCATTTCTCCAAAAAAAAATTCCCTTTTATTTTCCTTTTTTCCTGATAATATGATGTGGGTTATTTATTTATTGGTAACAACTATTAATTGGATTTAATTGCAATTATTGTATATTTAATGCTTCAATACCAAGCAGTTCCTTTTTTTTTTTTTTTTCTCAATTTCTTCCTTATTTCTTTTTCTTTTTTCACATGGATGACTTGACATCAACTCTATTTTGGACAAACAGATTTCATTTTAAGGTTATGAAAGTGAGCATCTAGGATCTCATGTAAAAATAAAATTAAAAATTAAAAAAGTCTTGATGATCTTTAGAGTTATTAAAGCAAAAAATCAAGATATTAAAAGAAAAAATAATTATAATTATTTATATTGAGATATATTAAATATAAATAATCTTATTATTTTTTATTATAGCTTTAGGTCTCAACTTGAATCAAATCGCTCCTACACTAGACCAAACATAGGTTTGATTTTTGCTGCAAAAGTTAAAAAAACCCAATCATATTGACAGGATCAATAGCAATAATAACAACAACTAATATTACCTGGCCTGTCTACAAGTTTACAACTAATCCCAAATGCTCGCTTAGGCTTTTAGTAGCATTTTATATTTCTTTTAGTAGCATTTCATATTTCAAATTTTTGTTAGGTTCTATTTTCCTGTATTTAGTAATAATAAAATAAAAAAAAAAAAAAAAGGTAAAAGATAGGAATTGAAATTTTTTTGTCATTATTAAAATCTCATGAAAAATAGGAGAGAAAATAAAATCACCAAAACAATTTGAAATTTACATGTCATATTTCTGTTTCATTTTCTCTAATCCTCCATAATTTTTTTTTTTCACAACCACTTTCCTTTTCCTTTTCCTTTTCCTTTTCCTTTTCCTTTAGATGAAGAATGCAAAGCGAAATAGAACCTTAATTTTGAAAGGGGAAGTTGAGTTGAATGAGGACATCACAGAACGGGGAATATTGTGTGTTCAAAGTTGACGTGGCGAAATGTGATTGGTCTCAAAGGGCCTTTACAAAAGCAACCAATTCCGAGAAACACACAAACAACACACCTTTGTGGGTGAGAAAAGTCAAAAATGAGAAGAGTAAGGAAAGCATAAAGGCCGCTTCCACTGCCCTTGTGGAGGAGATTCCTATATTGATGTCTCTTAAGATACAAGAGTCTTTAATGGAGCATTTTCATTACTAACCTTTCTCGAGATGATGAGCATCTTATGTCCTTAAAATGTAGCCATGCCAACAAAATCTGATCATGCCACTAACATATATTTGTAAAGATTGTTATGATGTTAGCAAAGTAGCATCAAAACCATATGCTACACCAACAAAATAAAATGAATAATAACATGTCAACTTAATCGACATAAAGTGACTCTTTAATTAAAAAGTGTTTAGATACTAAGACTAGGCACGGATCTATGAAGGACTCAGTGGGGGCATCCGCCTAAAATTTTTTATTATTACATTTTTGACCTCTAAATTTATACTTTTTTGCATTTATACTCATAAAATTATAAAATTGCCCCCACTGATATTATTGTACACACAAATTTTGTAAGTCTGCAATAGAAACAAAATAGGAAGCAAATAATATAATTTTATTAATTTGATAAATTAAGGTACAATCCTCTGTAATATTCTTTACAAAAAGAATGGTCCTCTGATTCGATCTCCTTTTTGTTGTTGGTTGGATCCAAGAGCTGCACGAGCTTATTCTTGAATCGTCTTGGAATTTGGGTGAGGAACGGCACGATTTGATGTGCTTGTTGTTGATCACCGTGAAATTTGATGAAGAGCGGCACGATTTGATGTGCTTAGTGTTCTTCCCCTTTGGATTTGGATGTAGGGGATGAGAGCTTCTGTATTTCTCTTTGAAATTCTGGATCTCTGAATGCAGAATTTTTTGTCCCCCTTCTTCTTCCTTCAGGCCTCTATTTATAGCCTTCTTGGATTAAAAGGATGATGACACATGTCATCTCCTGAAAAGGATAAAATTATAACTAGGCCGGGCCGGTTATATTGTGATACCTTAAAAATAATTATTCCAAATATATTTTATTAGGAATAATTATCGTTCCATTTAATCATCTGGGCTGGGCTAATTAAATAATTTAAGTGGACCAAGCTTGGGCCAATTAAACAATTTAATTAAACATTAAACCCATATTGAATGGGTTAATTTGTCAACACCAAAGTCAATTAAATTTTTAGTGTCTACAAATTGCCCCCACTTCGAGTCCCATATTTAACAGGATTTGTTTCCTTTTTCAAGTGGGACTTGAAGTATCCAACTTTCTTTTTTTTTCTTTTTTCTTTTTTTCTTTCTTTTTTTTTTGCCTTTCCAATCCCACTTCGGAAATTTGACATTCCAATTTATACAAATCCCTTGCCTATATATATATATATTACCCAAGTCATAGGATTTTGACATCAATTTCAATCAGCTCTGAAGGACTTGTAAGATCGCAGCCTCTGAAGATTGTGTGGGATTGCGGCATCTGCTTAAACACATAGATATGACTGTTCTTTCTTTTCTTCTTCTTTTCTTGTTTTTTTTTCTTTTCTTTTTTTATTTTTTATTTTTTTTCTCTTCTCCACACTTGCTGGAGATCAATTTTTTTTTTCATGTTTGCTGGAAAACCTTTTTTTTTTTTTTTTTTTTTTTCTCCCCACGCTTACTGGAAAACTATTTTTTTTTTTTTTTGGCCCAGGACTTGATTGGATATAACGACTTGATTACACCAACCGTATCAGAAATTGAAATCTTCCTTCTTCACAACATTGATCGAGCTTCAAAATTTGTGTATTATTCCATCATGGTGGCATTCAAGTGTTTTATGAAGCAAAAGGTGACTATCAGTGTATTTGATTCACTTCTCGGTCGCGATGCCATTCATATGCCTGATCCTGAGAATAAACATTGTTCTTCTCATTGGACACGCATTCAAATGCCTGATCCCGACAATGAACAATGTTCTTCTCATTGGACACGCAAGGCTACAGACTACCTTACCAACTTTAGTCTTGATCACATTAATGAAGAATCCCTTGTCTCGGAGGCCTTGATATTAAATTCTCCACTTCATAAGAGAATAGTTGAGGAGAATCAGTTTTCACTATTGGGTCACAATGTTCAAGCGAAGAAAGTGTCATGGAGTATTCCCTGTACACTTCCTACTGAATTACCACGCACCAAACTATATTGGGAATGGTTAGAAGATATCTTGGCGCGTTTCAATGACTTCTTATTAAAACAAAATCTATATGGTGCTCTATTCGCCTCGTTGTTTTCATATGATCACCATGAAGAGGTATTTTAAGCATTCCTCGAATGTTGGTGCCCAGCCACTAATACTCTTCATTGTTCTATTGGCGAGCTGTCTATTTCCCTTCGAGATTTATATGCGCTAGGCGATCTCCCCCATCAAGGAAGAATTTATGATGAAGTCATTCCGTGTGCAGATGAACTCTCGAGAGCTGGCAACAACAAACGTTCTCTCCCCTTGAGTTGTCAACATCTATTTTTGGCTTTCCACAGACTCCGCAAAAAGTACAAAGGAGAACAGAATGTGAAGATATCTGCCTGGATTAGTTTCTGGTTTCAAGGTGCATCAGGCATGCCAATCCCTCAAAGAGAATGAAAAAAAATAAAGTTTATCGTCCAAAGGAAACTCAGAACCCTTTTGGTGCAATCCTTCATGTCCGGCCAATATCCACCAAAGAGAATGAAGTATTTATTAACCTTGGTGTAGATGAAGCATCGAGAGACACCACTTATCTAGCCGCTTTTTTAGCATGTTGGCTCTGTAAATTCGTCTTGCCTGCACACCTTGGTAACGTGATTCGACCTGGAACCTTCAAGGTTGCTAGCATGTTAGCAAATGGCTGCAACATTTGTCTTTCCATCCCAGTTTTAGCCAGTATTTACAGAGGTTTGAACGAGATTGTTTCCTCACCAGATCCTGGACGTTGCTTTACGATATTTCCTGTACACTATGTATTCGGATGGTTGAGTAATTATTTCCAAACTAATTTCACCGTTCCCCATACCAAATACTAGCCTCGAATGACATTATATGCAGGAGAAGGAGGAGCAAAACATTTTAACGTTTTTGAAGCACAAAATTTATTCAGATCATGTGAAGGAGTAATTTTAACTAATCTGTCTAAAAGATCTTTAAAACAGCGACTCATTGTGGATAATGGCCAAATGATAAAGCCTGACTCTGACTACCTAATCAGTCTTCGATCATGTTATTTGACATTGCGCCAAGATGACCGTCTTATCATTGAGCCATATAGTCCACACAGATTTAGTCGACAATTTGGATACCACCAAGATGTTCCTAGAAAATTGAAGAACGATATTCGTAATTGTACCTTAGAAGAACTCTTGAAGTGTTGGACTTCCTCCGTTTATTACTCTTCTGGTTGCGACGCGTTGCTTCCTTCAATATCTAGTCACCAGAAGTCCTCAATTACCAAAGCATATGCTAAATGGTGGTCCAACGTATATGTTGGTCCATTTAAAAGACTAGTTTCATTGTCGACTAAGCGTACAATTTCTCCAAAGGAATCGCCAGCCAAAGTTAAAAAATCATTATTAGTGGACTTAAGTCGAACTCTCGTTACAGACAAGAAGCCATTGAAACTCACAAGATCAATAATATCAATGCAGACCCGCCAACGGAGCAATTTCTGTCACCAGTAGAATCTCGACAACATTCTCAATTGTTAGTCCATTCAGATAAAAAAACTGACAATGAAGACCGTAACTGGAAACATGTAGGTGTAAATAACTTCCCGTATGATCAGGTTGTTATTCCTCATAATTTAGACCGCTTGTTTGAAGGAGTTAATAGCAGTTCGGAACCCATCCAAGTAAAGATTTTTTTTATTTTTATTTTATTTGTTTTTCTTTTTCATTATCTCAATTTTTTTTCAGACAAAAGGCAATGAAGGCTTTCTTGGAGAGGATGTTGTTATGGTTACTAATCATGTATGAAGTGGGGAATCTACTTATGGACCCTATGCATTTGATTTAGCAGCTAAAAGAAACCGTACAATTACTCAAGATGAGAACAACCCTCTCTTACAAGAGGTGGAGTCCCTTGAGAGGCATTCACAATCCCAAGCCTCTTTGATTGAAAAGGACGTCCAAAGCCAACAAATGATTATGAATATTGAAGAGATTCCTGCAACTGCTACTGCATTATCGACTAAGAGTCATCACCTTAGGGATGCCCAGACATCTCACCGAATCACACCCTCTGCAACTACTTTTGACCCGAGGAGTGCCATTTCTGAGATTAAGCACACGGTGGCCAAAGCATTTGGGAATATCATTAAGAGTAAAATGAGGTGTACAACGCTTTCAAAGATTCCATCTCTTAAACCAAAGTTTGACGAGATCTTTCTTGAAATTTCTAAACAATGTGTGGATTTTCCGAAGTTCTGCCATAGAATTGATGCATATATTCAAAATGGTGAAGAATATAACAAAGTTCAATTCAAGCATGATCATGCCTTATCTGAAGAAGTACGCTCCCGACGTTTAGCCGATGTTGGTTCTCACCTTAAAGAAGCTCTTGCTTTAAATTGTGCAGACGTGAAACAAGTTCAATCAGCTCAAGAAGCTCTGCATAATTGTGAGAGAGAAATCGAACTTTTGCATGCTTATATGGAAAGACATAAAGCCACCATTGAAGAAGCTAATAACCGAATTCTCCAAAGAAAAACTAACATTGCAAAATTCAAGGAGGAACAACATTCAATCGAAGAGACCTTCGTTGTCACTGATGATGATATAAAAGCCTTGAATTTCATGGAGAAACTGTTACAAAATGCTCAAACTGAAATTGAGGATCTCCCTTTGTTGCTTAATGAGAAGTTGTTTTTTTTTTCCACATACCTTGTAATAAAATATCATTTTATTATGACAAAGTAATGAATTGATTTGTTTATTTTGCCATTCACAGTTTATACTCTTGTGGGCCAATAGTGAATTTTTTTTTTTTATATATCATACTGAATTTAGAATGAAATTCTAAGCTGCCTACGTACCCCCAAACGAGGGATCAAGTCATCACGTAGTTCAAAAGGGGTATGAAATTTTTTTTTTTTTTTTTGGGCCGTACACAGTTTTAGCTCATGCGGGCCAAGAGCATAGTACAGTTTAAGCTCGTACGATCAGGAGCATCAATAGAGACATGAGTTTTTTCGAAAAGTTTATACTCGTGTCACAGAGTTTTTGATTTTTTTTTTTTTTTTTTTTTTCCTTCAGGTGGACAATTTATACTCGTGCCAAAGAGTGTTGTTTTTTTCTTCTTCAGATAGACAGTTTATACTCATATCAAGGAGTGTCAATTGTTTTTTCAGGTAGACAGTTTAAGCTCGTGTCAAGGAGTGTCATTTTTTTGTTTGGGAAACAGTTTAAACTCGTATCAAGGAGTTCTTGATTTTTTTTTCTAGGTAGACAGTTTAAACTCGTGTCAAGGAGTGTCATCGACAGTTTAGGCTCGTATCTGGGAGCACTTCAAATTTAATAATTTTCTTCAACTTTACAAGAATCAGACGACAATCCAAACCTATGCTGAAGGGTACGGACTATCTCGTCGTCATTTTGAGGATTTTTTTCTTGGTTTCCTTGACTTAATGCCCCCTGTGATTTTGCACTTTCGGTTGAAGTCGTTGTAGCATGGTGCGTTTCTTGATGCAAGTTTTTTGAAATGATGCTTATAATGAAAGATGAAACTATTTCGTTATCCGAGTTAGGAAGTATATTGTCTTTTTCTTCAGACTCACTTCTCTCATCTTCTTGAAGGTTGTCGGATATATCAGGAACATCTTCTCTAGCACTATGATTTTTTATGCTAAGTTCCATGTCGTGAGCTCGAGTAACAAGCTCTTCAAATGTGCGAGGCTTAATCCCTTGTAGGATGTAAAGAAGCTCCCAACGCATGCCTTGTATATATGCTTCAACTGCAGAAATTTCAGACAAACGATCCTTGCAGTCAAGACTTAGAGCTCGCCAATGGTTGATGTAGTTAACCACGGGTTCACCCTTCATCTGTTTTGTGTTTATAAGCTCCAGCATACTTACAGTACGACAAGTGCTGTAGAAACAGTTGAGAAATTCTCGTTCCATCTGCTCCCAATTGTAAATACCTCTAGCGTTGAGGTCTGTGTACCAATTAAATGCATTTCCTTTGAGGGAATGAATGAATTGCTTGACAAGGAGATCTCCGTTTGTACCAGCATTGCCGTAAGTTTCTACAAAGTGTGCGACATGTTGCTTGGGATTGCCTTTTTCCGTCAAATTGTTGAAGTTTTGGAGGTTGATACCCAACCGGCATTTTTAAAAAGTCAATTCTTTCGGTGTAAGGCTTTGAGTACATGCGAGCACTTTGAGGAACGCCACTGTATTGTTCGTTTATACAATTCACTATCATGTTTTGAAGTTGTTGAACAGAAAGTGAGGTGACGGAGACAACTTCAATTGTTAGATTAGCAGACATGTCATTTTGATCGTCAATTGGAATGGTCTCTAGCATGGAATTAGAATAAGAAATTCGGCTTTTGCTTGACTCAGCATTGTTGTCACGCAATTTTAACTTTTCTGTCAACGAGGCAATTTTCAGATCTTACTCCTTGAGAGAGTGTTGTAATCTTTCAATTGCACGGGCCATAGTCGTCGATTGCTCTTCATACGAGGTAGTACTCGTCATCATGACTGGCATAGTGATGGAGTCAGAAAAATCTTTGGCCTTGGGTGGACTAGCCTTGAACTTGTGACTGGAGCAACCTTTGAGGTTGTAGAAACCTTCCTCCTTGCCCCCAGCGAGGTGGAACTTGAACTTGTGACTGGAGCGATCTTTAAAGTTGTAGGATCCTTCCTCCTTGCCCCCAGCGAGATGAAGGCGGTATGAGTTTGAGTTGTTACTTTGACAGATTTGGCAGAATTGACTCTCATTGCATCGTTCTGTCTTTTGGCAGGAACGGATGATTTAGCCATGCTCCACATCATTGAAATTGCAAAGGTGTTTGTACCACTTGACAAAGTTACAACCTTCTTGCCACCTTTTTGTGATGGTATTGATGTTGTCCGTCATGACCGCGATGTCTTTGGTTGTATTCTTGCTCTTCGTCTGAAACTTATTGGAAGTCATAGAATCTGACGATAAATTTGTTGAGGATTTGATGTTGGAGAAAGAGATGAGAGGCAAATGATGTCCCACCGGGCGTGCTAGAAATTTGTACACACAAATTTTGTAATTCTGCAATAGAAACAAAATAGGGAGCAAATAATATAATTTTATTAATTTGAGAAATTGAGGTACAATCCTCTGTAATATTCTTTACAAAAAGAGTGGTCCTCTGATTCGATCTCCTTTTTGTTGTTGGTTGGATCAAAGGGCTGCACGAGTTTGTTCTTGAACGTTTTGGAATTTGGGTGAGGAACGGCACGATTTGATGTGCTTGTTGTTCCGTGGAATTTAATGAAAAACGGCACGATTTGATGTGCTTGGTGTTCTTCGCCTTTGGATTTGGATGTAGGGGATGAAAGCTTCTGTATTTCTCTTTGGAATTCTGGATCTTTGAATGCAGAATTTTTTGTCCCCCTTCTTCTTCCTCCAGGCCTCTATTTATAGGCTTCTTGGATTAACAGGATGATGACACGTGTCATCTCCTGATAAAGATAAAATTATAATTGGGCCGGGCCGGTTATATTGTGATAATTATCCTTAAAAATAATTATTCCAAATATATTTTATTAGGAATAATTATCGTTCCATTTAATCATCTGGGCTGGGCTAATTAAATAATTTAAGTGGACCAAGTTTGGGCCAATTAAACAATTTAATTAAACATTAAACCCATATTGAATGGGTCAATTTGTCAACACCAAAGT